>NC_084617.1:50281388-50318888 GCF_033978795.1 Nerophis ophidion | reverse complement strand
GCACTTTGAGTTCCTTAAAGGTTGACAAGTGCTATACAAGTATAACCCACTTACTATTTAGCGTCTACGTTATCTCATTCTATCTGCTTTTTTGTCAAACATACCTTGAGCATTGTTTCCATATGTTCATGGTCCACTGTTTGGACATTATTTCAAGCTATTTTATTTTTCAAGCTATTTTTATTTTATTTGGGACGGCGTGGCGCATTGGGAGAGTGGCCGCGAGCAACCCTGATCCCTGGTTCAATCTTCACCTAGTACTAACCTCGTCACGTCCGTTGTGTCCTGAGCAAGACACTTCACCCTTGCTCCTGATGGGTGCTGGTTAGCGCATTGCATGGCAGCTCCCTCCCATCTGTGTGTGAATGTGTTTGTGAATGGGTAAATGTGGAAGTAGTGTCAAAGCGCTTTGAGTACCTTGAAGGTAGAAAAGCGCTATACAAGTACAACCCATTTATCATTTATAAGCTTGACTATGGTGCCGAATAGCAGTGCTATGCTCGTACTGTTTCATCAAGTCGACCACACAATCAGTCATTTTTGATGATTTCAATGAAAATCATCCGCTGCTTCTTCTAAGCACTGTCCTTTTCGCTTTCTTTTTTTAGTTCCAGTGGTTGGGAAACAAAGTTGTGTCAAACTTTAGCTATAAGCCATTGCTAGTAAGACCAGATGTTTTTTGTCGGATTTTCAGATCTTGCTACGCTTACTAATGCTTGTACAATATCTGAAATGTTTGCTTGCAAGTTGAGGCATAAAAATTAGCTTTGAGACAGCTCTTATCTCAAAACACTTGTTAGAGGAAGCAGAATGGAACATCTTAGCATTGGCCTTCTTTCTTCTCTTACACACATACTATTTTCTGTAGTTTAATGGTGTCATAAAGTACCAGCCTGGAGAGGGAGTGGAAGAAAATGTGTGTGTGCTCGGCACACACCTCAAGTTAACTGTCAAGGATATGAAACCTAGGTGGACAAAAGCATCAGAGACGGGCGACCAATTTAGAGACTGCTTCGACCTTTAGATAGCGCAGTTCATTCTCACAGTTGTGGTGTTTCTATTGTTTGTAGTTACTCCTGTTTTTGTTTTTTTTAAATACATTGCTAAATTTAAACCTCATCCTTTTAAACTACCTTAGAATTAAAGGATCTCAGTAGACTCCTTTACACTGTATTTAAATGTTCCATGTTCACATGTTTACATGTTTTTTTGTCCATAGGAGAAAGACATTGTGACTATACAGGCTTTTCTAAAGGCCAATAAAGCCAGAGACGACTATAGAACCCTGAGTAAGTCAGCATATGTCCCTGGATTTATTGTCAATGTTAAAAAAAGTGTTTTGTAAGTCCAATTTATCTTTATGTACAAACAAGCTGGAGCCAAGGACCCACCCTTATCAGTAGTGCGCAAGTTTGTCCACTTGCTGGAGCAGAGCACTTTGGATCTGCAGGAGGAGCAGGAAGTGTCGCGACTTAAGGAGGAAGTTGTCACCAAAATTCGCTCCAACCAGCAGATGGAGCAGGATTTGAACTTGATGGACATCAAGATTGGATTGCTGGTGAAGAACAGGATTACACTGCAGGTGGCTAAACCTCGCTTTGATATGTGCAGATGTCGGTAATATTGGATCATTAAATCATTGTGTGAAAATGGCACACATTTTCTGTTTCTCCTGAAAGGATGTTGTGTCCCATAATAAAAAAATGAAGAACGTAAAAAATAAAATGAGTACAGATGACCAGGCTGCAGCTGACAAACTGGGAATAAAGGGGTTAAGTAAAGGAAAACGAAAGAAACTGGAGGCCTACCAACATCTCTTTTATCTGCTGCAGGTAAATCAGTAGTGTGTCTTTTCTGTATCTCACAAATGAATAATCTCACTTGACCTTCCTTTTCTTTCAGACCAATCCATCCTACTTGGCCAAACTCATCTTCCAGATGCCCCAAAACCGGTCCACAAAGTTTATGGACACTGTGATCTTCACCTTGTACAATTACGCTTCCAACCAGCGAGAGGAATATTTACTGCTCAAATTATTCAAGACTGCTCTCGAAGAAGAAATCAAGTAAGGCCTGCAGCATACATTCCCTCTCTAAATGATGGGTACTAGTTTAGAGAATGGTTCTAATTTACTGCAATGTTCTCACTCGGTCTCAGGTCTAAGGTTGACCAGATTCAGGACATCGTCACAGGGAATCCCACAGTCATCAAGATGGTGGTGAGCTTCAACAGAGGAGCTCGTGGCCACAACACTCTGCGCCAACTGCTTGCTCCTGTGGTTAAAGACATCATTGAGGACAAAAGTCTTGGCATCAACACGAACCCTGTGGATGTTTACAAATCCTGGGTTAACCAGCTGGAGACAGCCACTGGAGAGGCCAGGTAGTAAAGCAATGTCAGACTATGTAAAGGATGGGGGTCAGTTGTCAAATAACTTGACATTTTATTTGTGTGTAAAATGTTTTTAAGATGAAAAAAAATGACATACAGTACAGGCCAAAAATTTGGACACACCTCATTCAATGAGTTTTCTTTATATTCATGACTATTTACATTTTAGATTGTCACTGAAGGCATCAAAAATATGAATGAACATGTGTAGTTATGTACTTAAGAAAAAAAGGTGAAATACCTGAAAAAATGTTTAATATTCTAGTTTCTTCAAAATAGCCATCCTTTGCTCTGATTACTTTTTTTGTACACTCTTGGCATTCTCTCGATGAGCTTCAAGAGGTAGTCACTTAAAATGGTTTTTACTTCACATGTGTTCATTCATAGTTCTGATACCGTCAGTGACAATCTACAATGTAAATAGTCATGAAAATAAAGAAAACGCATTGAATTAGGTCTGTCCAAGCTTTTGGCATGTACTGTATAAGAGTAAAATGTTAACAGCTCTGTCTTTGTGTTATGTGCCACAGCAAGTTACCTTATGAAGTGACTCCTGAGCAGGCCATGTCACACGAGGAAGTGCGCAACAGGCTGGAGGCGTCCAGTCTGGCACTTCGCTTTGCAACTGATAAAGTTCTGAACTCCATTGTGTCCTCTCTGGATAATATCCCGTAAGTTTTAGCCTCTGGCAAATGTCCATGTCTAGTCTTTGTCTTTTCTGACAGTTTTATCTTGAGCAAAAAAAAAAATGTTTCTATGTATTTCAATTGTATAATGCAGATTTATTCCCCCCAGGCCCAACTCGTGATATTGTAGTAAGTTATTTTGCACACTATGGCCCCGTTTACACTGCACACTAAATCAGATTTTTTTGCCCTTAAGTGACACAGATCTGATTATTTTTTTGCCAGTCTAAACACTCCAAAGTGCTTCAAATCTGATCTTTTGGCATCAGATTCAGGCCACATCAGGAGGTTGTCCTGAATCCAATCTTTTCAAAAGTGATTTTAGTCTAAAAGCAATGCGACCTGAATGTGATTTTTTTTTTTTTTTTTTGGTCAGCTTCGGACGCAGTCGCCAGCGGAAATGGATATTTCAACATAACCTACTGTTACGGTTTCTATTTAAGATGACCAAATTTTCGCTGCGCAAATAATTGGCTATACGTAACACATTAATATATATTTTGATCCCAAAGAAATATCGATTGTTAAAAGACCCAAATTGACGTTGTGGCACATTTGCTTACATGTGAGTCGAAAAATAAAGCTAACGTAGATCTGTGCTGATGTCCGTGTCTCCTCGATTTAACAGCCAGAAAAATATTACAACCCTCCCAAATATATTACATTATATACATCATATATATCTTTAATTTACTTTCACGTTAAACACAAATTTTTAAGGTGATGCGACTTATTTTATGGTCAACGTCCCTTGTTTTCACTTTATCAAAGTGCGCTTGCAAGTGCCGTCGAGGCCACATTGGGGCCTATGCACAATTACAGTGGAGACTGATAAAAATCACATTTTACTTGCAGTGTAAAGAGTCAGCTGGAAAATATGGGATCCAAAAAAAAAAAAAAATCGGATTTGGGCCACTTTGGTCTGCAGTGTAAACATATTCTTTGATTTGGGACAGTCCTCAGCTTCTAAGTTGGGGGGAAACATTTGGAAGTACCAAAGTTTTAAATCCAATAGATGGTACTAATGCTTCGATAAGACCTTATAAGTGCAGAACCTATTTATTGACATGCATCGTAAAGGTTTAGCATTGATCTCTTTTAAACAGGCATAAATAGTCCGAAATAATTATTAGTCCAAAGTTTGTGATTGCCTTTTGCCTCCACTGTCATTTTCTACAATCACATTTGTTTGTTTTCAAACATTTTTTTGCATGCAGTTATGGCATGAGATATGTAGCAAAAGTTCTGAAGAACTGCCTCCACGAAAAGTTTCCAGATGCATCAGAAGATGAGCTGTTGAAGGTAAAAGTCTTCAGTTTAATAATTTATGAATTTAATATTTCTCATGAAACACTTTTGTTCCAATTTTGTTTGTGCTCTCTATCACTATGTATGCCTCTATTACTTCCTATTACAGGTTGTAGGAAACCTGCTTTACTACCGCTACATGAATCCTGCCATCGTAGCTCCAGATGGATTCGACATTATTGACCTGTCAGCGGGAGGCCAGCTCCATGTTGACCAGCGACGCAACCTGGGGTCTGTGGCAAAGATGCTCCAGCATGCTGCTGCCAACAAGCTGTTTGAGGGCGAAAACGCGCACATGACGCCTATGAACAACTTCATATCTCAGACATATGAGAAGTTTCGGTGAGTATTCACTGTTAGTAATGTGCTGATTCTGCAGATGCCTATTTTTTAATACAGCTTTGGTTAATGTGATGCAGTCGATAGTTTTCCACACAAAGGAGGCAGAAAGACTTTCCAGTAAGAACATTTTAGACAAACAGTCAGCCCTATTGCAACAGCCATTCCAACTAAGACCTGGAACATGTTGAGCTGACAGGAAAAAGTTCATGCAGTTTGGCAAAGGGAAAGGCAGAATTTGCCAAGTCAGCATTTGTGATATCTGTTTTCTCAAAAACAGGTTTGTATATTTGAAGCAGACCAGAATTTGGCCTTTTTAAAAAAAGTGGAAGTATCATCTCACTTCCTGTTCATCTTTTATTTTTATACATTAGTCACTGAAAATTAGGGATGTCCCGATCAATATTTTTGGCTTCAGATCAGATATTTATACAATAGATTATAGAAATAATACGTATTTTATAGCAAGTAACTAAAGTAAATACAATAAAACAGTTTTTAAATATAATTTAAACGTGCGAGTATTACTGTAAATTAGATAATGTATTAATACATGTATGGTATTGAATCCTGCATAGACTATTTTAAACAAACTAAAGAGGTTAGTACACAACTAAACAAAAGCAAGAACTATTTGCTCCTATTTAAATCATTTGGGTTTGCCCTTTATGTCTCTTTATCCAGAGACTTATTACTAACTTTGTAAACGGTAACAAAAAAAACGAAGATTATTTTGTAATAAGAAAAAGAAAAATGTTTATCTAATAACTTTAATATCAGGTATACAGTACAGGTCAAAAGTTCGGACACACTTTCTCATTCAATGCATTTTCTTTATTTTCATGACTATTTCCATTGTAGATTGTCACTGAAGGCATCAAAACTATGAATGAACACGTGGAGTTATGTACTTAACAAAAAAAGTTGAAATAACTGAAAAAATGTTTTTTATTCCAGTTTCTTCAAAATAGCCACCCTTTGCTCTTATTACTGCTTTGCACACTCTTGGCCTTCTCTCAACGAGCTTCAAGAGGTAGTCACCTGAAATGGTTTTCACTTCGCAGGTGTGCTTTATCAGGGTTAATTAGTGGAATTTCTTGCTTTATCAATGGGATTGGGACCATCAGTTGTGTTGTGAATGAGAAGGTGTGTCCCAACTTTTGGCCTGTACTGATATTAAACCAGGTCCAGTAAAGAGAAAGTTCCCGCTTCAAATACCGCTTCTTCCATCTGAGTTGCTGTTGTTGTGTCCTTAATCAGGACACAACCCTTTTAGGTTGCCCACAAAGGAGAGCTTCATCGACATAGAAGCTCAACCATGACGAGCCAGATATGTTTTCTGGGCACTACATAACGGCTGCCCACTATTCCTCAAGTGAGGATGGGTCAAATGCAGATATGATAAAGACGATCATCTTCTGTTAGGGGCCACGTTTCCAGAGAGCTAAGGCCCGGGGAACCAATCTTCTCTCCTCACTAGCATTTTTATTTATTTTGTGCAAAAAATATAGTCATAGATTATTTGACAGAACTCAACTGTTTTTAGGAGTCTGCTGCAAAATATTCCCCTGAGGTTTGGAAGAAGTAAAATATAGGCTACATTCGCATTGCAGATCAATTTCAATGTTTTGTCCACATGTGACCTGTATCTGAATTTTACACGTCAGAGTGAACAGCACAATCCCAATTATTATTATTTTAATTGTGTTTTTTAAAATCAGACCCAGGAATCTTTTGTCTGAACATTCAGGTTGCGTTCATCAATCGAAAGATGACAAACATCACAATTCGTAGCCAAAACTGAAATGCGCAAAAGTAAATGGTAGAAGAAGCAGCAAATAGTCAATGATGGAAAATAAATATATTTTTTTTTATAAGTGATTACAATCTAGGTAGCTTTGCTTCAATGCCCTGCTTCTCACACTCCTAACCCACACACTTTTCTGTACAGACATGGAAACAAGTGCCCCGCAACCTCACAAACTACCCTAGCTAAAATAATTGCCGCCTTCCCTAATGTCCTACTGCATATCAAATAATAAATATTGACTTGAGTTGTACGAACTTTTTGAAACTGCCATAAATGTGCCAGGACTGACACAAACGGGAACTGTAAACACGGGGCTCAGCATGTAATGTCAATTTTTGAACACATTCTATTCACATTAGTCATGCAAAGAAGTCACAGGATGTTTTTTGTAATGTGAACCGCTACATAAAAAAAAAAAAAAATCTGATTTAACAAATTTTGAATTTGTCATCGTACCATACCATAGCTATCTATAACCTTGCCATGTTAACAAGAGTGTAACATTTAGATCACCAACTATCCAACCCTGCAAAATTCTGCAAACTTGTTGCTCTTTTTTTGCAGGGTATTTTTCCAGGCTGCCTGTGATGTCCCTGAACCTGAAGAGAAGTTTAATATTGACGAATACTCGGACATGGTGACCCTTAGCAAACCCATCATCTACATCTCAATCGAGGAGATCATCAATACTCATTCTGTAAGTTTGTTGAAAAGTTTTCTGCGATTTGCACCTTATCTTTTTCTTGCTAATCAAATATTCCTCCAGCTGCTTTTGGAACATCTAGAGGCCATCTCACCAGACCATAACGATTTACTGCATGAGCTCCTTCAGGACCTGGGAGATGTCCCGGATGTTGAAACATTACTTGGTACTGACTTAAGAGCTTTCTGAGTGATTTAAAAAAGTTAATTAATTTATACATGTTTTGTTCAAATGAGGCGAAGGAGCTGTTCATAGCAGTGACACAAGCCGAGAGACTGTCCTCAGCCAACTGGCCAAGACTGAGATCTCCCTCACTCTGACCAGCAAGTTTGAGCTGCTCGAGGGTGACGACAAAGACTTGAAGACTCTCATGACCAAGTAAGTCACATGACTAGGGATGTCTGATACAGGCTATCTTACCAATTTCCAATATTGCTCAGCAATTCATATCAACTAGTCTTTTGTACGACTCCAAGTGAAAAATAAGTTCCTTTGGGGGCTGTTTTTTTATGCACATGCATACGAAGCTTAAGCAGTTGCTAGCCTGACTGGCAACTGGACTAAAAATTCAGTGAAAGAAAACTGTAGCCTTGGATTGACTTTTTTCTTTTTTTTTCTTTTTTTTAAAGAAACATGAATATATACATTACATGCCAAAAGTTTGGACACGTTCTCATTCAAAGTGTTTATTTTTTATTTTTCATGACTATTTAGATTATAGATTGTCACTGAAGGCATCACAACTATGAATAAAAACGTGGAGTTATGTACTTAAAAAAAAAAGTTAAAATAACTAAAAACATGTTTTATATTGTAGTTTCTTCAAAATAGCCACTCTTTGCTCTGGTTACTGCTTTGCACTTTCTTGGCATTCTCTCGATGAGCTTATCAGGGTTGATTATTAGAATTTCTTGCTTTATCAATGGGGTTAGGACCAGTTGTGAATGAGGTGTGTCCAAACTGTTGGCCTGTACTGTACTTTTTATGTTTATTTTTTTTTTTATTAACTGTTCTGATTTATTTCTCTATGTACAGTAGTTCCAAGCTTACACATGTACAATTGTGTGTTTACATTTTTATGTCTTAATTTGTATTCTAGCTGTATTTTATACTTTTTTTTTACTTAAAAACACATTGTATTCTTTCTTATGTGTGTATTTTGTCTATTGTTAAAATGCTCTTGTGCAACATACTTTTTTGGTTGAGGGAAAATTCTAAATTGTGATGTCACTGTCAGACATGAGGTTATGGCACCACCTAATGGAATTTTTGCAATAAAAACAAAAACTGATAGCCAATATATCAGAATACAGTAATATTTCTGCAAATGCAAATTATTCTGACCCACATTTTACCGTTGATTTTTTCCTTAACAAAAATAACTAAGAACTATCATATTGAGAATGTTTTTTGAACGTCTTTCAAAGGAACGGCTCTCTTCAAAGAGACAAAAATCCCATCTCTAACATTAAATTTACCAAAATATGCAGCAGTTCTTCGTTCTTCCCACAAACTAATGTTTGGTGACATGTGGAGGGACAAGTGGTAGAAAAGGGATGGATGAATGTGGTGGAAAATTAACACATTATTCTTTATTGTTACATCTTTTACAGTACCGTATTTTCCGCACTATAAGGCGTACCTAAAAACTTAAAATTTTCTCAAAAGGGGACAGTGCGCCTTATAATCCGGAGCGCCTTATATATGGACCAATATTGAGCCACAACAGGTCTCAGAACTACGGTAAGCAGCCGGCGATTTAATTTTTCCCCGTAGAAGTGTGCGGTGCATGCTGGGATATATGACTGCGCCAGGCCGTGCCGTTTCATTTCCATTTGTGTTTTTATGTAAAGATCCCAAAATGGCTCCTATTGAGAGACATGATTTCAGGAAAGCAGGAACTGTCACTGAACTGCTAGACAACAGCAGCGACACTGACTCCATTAACGACGTCTCGAAATAGTGCAAAGCAATAACAATATATCAATAACTCAACTTTGCTCAAACGATAATATCACACAACACAACACGAAACAAACATGTAAAGCTCACTTTATTAAGTTATTCCTCATCCATAAATCCCTCGAATTCTTCTTCTTCAGTGTCAGAAACAAACATGCCACAAGAGGTCTCGCAACTACGGTAATCAGCCGTCTACCTTGTTTTCCCTCGTAGAAGAAGAAGCGCGCGGTGCATGCTGGGATATATGACTGCGGGAGGCGTGCCGAGTTTAAACTCAAGGCGATCAGTCACGCAGTAGAACACGGGAATAGAGCAGCAGCCAGAAAATTTAACATTAACAGCAGCGACACTGACTCGTTTAATGACGACTTCGGCGAGACGGAGCCGGGCATTTTGGGTGCCATATTCGCCCAACTGTTTGATTCAAACACTGAAGAAGAAGAATTTGAGGGATTCCTGGGTGAGGAATAACTTAATAAAGTGAGCTTTACATGTTTATTTTGTGTGTTGTGTTGTGTGACATTATCGTTTGAGCAACGTTGAGTTATTACTATATTATTGCTTTGCACTATTTCGAGTGTTACTATATTGTGATTGCACTAACGTTTGATTTACCGTAACAGTATCAGACTGTTTTTTACGTGTTTATTGAATCGGGGAAAATAATAAAACAGCTGTTTATTTATTTTGGGAGTGAACGGAGTTGTCAGAACGCTGGTTTGTAATCTATTAATAAAGTTTGACTGACCTATCTGACTGTTTTGTTGACATTCCCTTAAGCGCAGCTCAATCTAAAGGATGCATAACGTAACCCCAGCATCTACTGTAGCATCTATCCTTTTCGCCTTTTAATGTGGTGCGCCTTGTATATGAACAAAATATTAAAATAGGCCATTCATTGAAGGTGCGCCTTATAATCCGGTGCGCCTTATAGTGCGGAAAATACGGTATTTACATTTCACAAACAGTTTGTTCAAATTAAGATAAATAGTGCAATGTAAAAAAAATGCAATTTTTTATATTTCGCCTCAACAAATTAGTCATTAAAAATTAGCAATAGTTGAGTAAAATATACTATCAAATAGGACGTTAGTCTTAGAATAAATTCACAAATATAAATCTAATTATTGCTAACACAATTTGTAAAGCTGTATATTTCTGTGTATCACAAACTTTTGATTAAAAATAAGCACACTGTAGTACAAGTAGGAAACTATGTACTAATACAGTCAAAAACATTACAGGTACTTGATTTTCTTTCACACAGACATGATTGTCTTTCACACAGGCAGTGAAATAAATTTAAATACGCACAGTAAAATTTATGATGTGAATAAATCATCAGTATTAAACAAAAAAAAAGGTATTATTCGATTCTTCCTACTTTTTTTGGGACATGGTAAATTGTGCATGAATTACTTCCGATTTAAATTCTTAAAAATGTCTGAAACACAAATCGTTCTCTTACCCAAATATTGCAAATTGTTGGTTTTGTAATCCAGAGGATAAACTTGGTAATAAATTCACACTGCAGACATACTAGTAGCAGCAAGTTTGTTGCTGTGTGGAGCACAGCACAGTTAGGTACAGTCCAGTACAGAATGTCAGTATAGTTATCGGCAGAAAAAACAAGCGCTAAGACAAAATATCGAGATATATATCGTGCATCGTAACATGGCAAAAAAATATTGAGATATTAAAAAAAGGCCATATCCCCCACCCCTAACTGAAGGCATCAGAACTATGACATATGTTAAGTGAAAACCATTTCAGGTGACTACCTCTTGAAGCTCATCGAGAGAATGCCAAGAGTGTGCAAAGCAGTAATCAGGGTGGCTATTTTGAAGAAACTAGAATATTAAACATGTTTTCAGTTATTTCACCTTTTTTGTTAAGTACAAAACTCCACGTGTTCATTCATAGTTTTGATGCCTTCAGTGACAATCTACAATGTAAATAGTCATGAAAATAAAGAAAAGGCATCGAATGAGAAGGGGTGTCCAAACTTTTGGCCTGTATTGTATAGTCATACAAATTAATCCGAAATAAAACAAAGCCGCAAGTCATACAATATTCAAATTGTAATACATTCAATAACCTCCTTGTCCCCTTTTTAAAAAATGGTTTGGTCCGCAACGCGGTTCATTTTTCCCGCCATGGTTTTTCCTCATCTAGATTAAGTGAGCGGGAGCGAACTCCAGCAAGTGAGCGGGAGCGAACTCCAGGAAAACCATTAGGAATGAATGTTCTGCAACAATGTGTATTCACTGACAACCGATAAGTCATGGATCAAACACAACAGCAGGAATATTAACAATCCTTGAACATCAAGTTTACATTTTAAACTTAATTGCGCCGAGTGTCAGTCCATAGCGGCCTGCTACTCTGAACTGCCAACATCTGTGTGTCAGGGACAACGAGCAGGCAAAAAAATGGTGTCCTAGACAACCAACATATTGCAAATTCCAGGCTGGCTAATTCTCCCACATCAGCATCAACTTCACTGTGGCTGTTAAGGTCGACTAGTCTGTGCAACCTCTAATAATACCATGACGCATATAGTTTTAACTTGACCTCAAGCCTATGAAAAACCTTCTGAATTAAGTAGTGAAAATATTGGGGTCTTCTCTCTCACGTCTCATGATGAAAAACACTGCCAACGTTAGAAAGTCTTCCCAGAAGAATGGAAGCAAAAAAACTTGCAAACGGGGAGCGGTTGACTTCACTCAGTATTTATTCCATTTCCACTTCCTGCAGGGATATTGGCCGTGTGTCCCAATAGTTGTTTTTTTTTCTGTAAGTATGTTAACAAATAACTTCAAAAATGTCACATACAGAATGAAGCCGCAATGACCTTTGTATTGTCCCTGACATTTGTGGCATAGTTGTTGTTTTTTTTCTATTGGACTATCTCCCAGTGTCCCAGTTTTTCCTGCACTTGAATCATTTCCTGTCCAAACAGGAAGAACCCTGCTGGCTGTGGTTATCTTGCCTATAAATATGTATCCTTCTGTTTCTTGTAGAACGCTATGAGTTAATACTGTGTATGCTCAAGGCTTGCCTGTAAACAACAGTGGCATTTGTGTTCATGTAAATAACTTTTTGTGTTAAGTAATTTTATAAAAATGTGTGATTTTTCAAAATAACACTTACAGAATTTGGAACAACAAAACATTGCTTGCAGGAGTTTGCACGTGTGCAAATTGTTGTATGGGGGCGTTTATCCCTGTGTAACATTCTGAACAATAAACGATAAATAGGGGTTTCCAAAAAATGTATTTTAGAATTAATCATGATTTTCACTTAAATAAATAAATGGGTTGTACTTGTATAGCGCTTTTCTACCTTCAAGGTACTCAAAGCGCTTTGACACTACTTCCACATTTACCCATTCACACACACATTCACACACTGATGGAGGGAGCTGCCATGCAAGGCGCCAACCAGCACCCATCAGGAGCAAGGGTGAAATGTCTTGCTCAGGACAAAACGGACGTAACGTACTAAGTGGGATTTGAATCAGGGACCCTAGGGTTGCGCACGGCAACTCTCCCACTGCGCCACGATTGTAACGATTCTTAATCAATTGAAAAAAACATTTTTAAAAATCCCAAAAAATAATTACAAATAAAAAGTAAAAAAAATAATAAAGTTGTATTTTTATTTGTGTTGTCCAGCCACTCGGGAAACTCATACTGTTTATGTAGATGCCCATATCTGCTGTACAGATTTACTTTAGAAAAGAGAAATTTCGTCTTATTTTTATATGACTTTATTAAATTTTTGGGTAGCATTGACCAAAGTCAGTTTTCTTTTAAGTAATATAGACATTTATTAGAGCTGTTTACCTATTTTATGTAGGAATGTAGTTAATCATACAACTGGCACCCAATATTATTAAAGTATTGATTGTGAATCAAAAATCGCTTTGAATTAAGAATCAATTCTGAATCGAATCGTGTGGTGCCACAAGATTCACAGCCCTAATAGATAAACGTCTTATTGATATTGTGATTGAAAACGGTAAAGAAAACTAACCAAGAACCAAAATGTGTAAAAAAAACAGCAAAAAGTGAAACAAGCTTAATATAGCAAGACGAAGTGAAAGTGTTATTACGAATAACTGAAATATGAACAATACAGCATATTTCTTTAAACATAACTTTTAAAACAGTCGTCCCTCGCCACATTGCTCTTCAAATATTGCCACTTCAGATAGTTGGAGATTTGTGAGAGATATTTTCAAATTATTTTATTTATATTGGACAATTTTGGGATACTAAATTAATACAAATTTGTAGCAAATTAGTGGCCTAAATAAACAAAAAATACCAATAATACAGTAGTACTGGCACCTAAATAATACCAAACCAATCAGAGCGCACACTGTTCAGTATGAAGGCTACTGATTTGCATTACAATATTGGATTATGAGTGTAAAGGTGACTAAAAGGTTTTATTACATGTTTGTAGGGCTTTCATAATGTTTAAAAATGCATTTATGAGGTTATGTTGTATGTTCTAACTATGAAAATATTTGATTCATAATTGAAGATTCATAATTTGTCGGAATTCCTTTAACGCGGTCAATTAATAGTGATAAACAAGATTGTTGCCTGTTTGAAAATGTAAATAAAATAACAAATGTCTCTGGCATGCTTGAAATTGTCAGTATGTGACATTTTGAAGAAAAATTTTGCATACACCTCTAAATATTGACATTAGCATATTGAGTTGCTTCAATTTAAAGGGCTAAGAAAAACATCCAGCTAATTTGAGGAAAACGTATGAAAAAAGAATAAAAATGTGTCATCTATATACTACTTAAGTAGAATGGGTTCTTCAACAGAGTAATATAACAAATTTAATGTATTTCAAGAAATATTGAATGTGTGTGTTTTTGCTGTTTAGGACAAAAAAGCTTATAGTAGATGTGGTTCAAATTCAACCTGGAGAGACACTGCCTGAAATTCTAGAAACACCTGCCACAGCTCCTCAGGTTGCCTTTTTTTTTTTTGCTTTCTTCCAAAATTCTGTCTTGTGTCTTTACATGTTTTAGTTTGTTTTATACAGTTGTTCGTCTTCTTTCTACAGGAGTCTGAACACAGCAAGATAGTGGTGCGGCGGGCAGTTCAGGACGCTCAGACCCCAGAGGGTCTGAAGAGCAGCCCAGCAGTACTGGAGGACAGTCAGCTTCCCCTTGAGCAGAAGAAGAGAAAGATCCTGAGGAACCTTCGGAACTTGGAGCAAGCTAACGTCATCACCGCCGCTAACAAATACCAAGACGTCATCAACGACATCGCTAAGGTATGGAAGCAGCTCCCTCAGAAGGCTTAGTCGTTCTCAACTTGTCCTATTCATCACCAGGATATTCGCTACCAAAGACGCTACAGACAAAGGCGGAAGGCCGAGCTTGTGAAGCTCCAGCAGACTCTGTTGGCACTCAACTCCAAAACAAGCTTCTACCAGGAGCAGATGAATTATTACGACACCTATATCAAGACCTGCCTGGACAACCTCAACCGCAAGTGAGGACGACTGTGCCCAGCTTTGTGTGCTGTGCTTGCTTGGGACGTCACCGCTCATGCTCTACTGTGTTGTGTGGTTAGGAATTCCCGCAGATCCATCAAAATGGACAGCAAAGGAGAAGAAAAGGGCGGCAAGAAGTGGAAACCTCCGTCACTGAAGTACACTGGAGCAAGGCTGCACGAGAAGGGAGTCATTCTGGAGATCGAAGGACTTCAAACCAACCAGTGAGTAGAAATGGGAACTGAAAATCATTTCCATAATGGCACCTACGGTAGTAGTCACCTCACTGCAAAGAGTTATTGAAGGTTTAATATTGTACAAGGAAATGTCTTGCTAGAAATGTAGCATCCTGACAGAAGCACACCATCTGCTCTTTTTAAACCTTATTTCCGACTTTAAAGTGGAACTTCACTTATTTTACATGTTTGCCTATCATTCACAATCTTTGCATAAGACAAGAACATGTTTGGTTTGATTTAAGTTTATTTGGACAGTTTTACAATTACAAGTGATACATCATATACCGGCAGTTTATATACAGTACAGGCCAAAAGTTTGGACATGCCTTGTCATTCAATGTGTTTTTTTTATTTTCATGACTATTTACAGTGTAGATTGTCACTGAAGGCATCAAAACTATGAATTTACACATGGAGTTATGTACATAACAAAAAATGGTGAAATAACTGAAAACATGTTTGGTATTTTAGTTTCTTCAAGTAAGCCACCCTTTGCTCTGATTGCTGCTTTGCACACACTTGGCATTCTCTCGATGATCTTCAAGCACACCTGTGAAGTAAAAACAATTTGAGGTGACTACCTCTTGAAGCTCGTGGAGAGAATGCCAAGAGTGTGCAAAAAAAGTAATCAGAGCAAAGGGTGGCTATTTTGAAGAAACTATAAAATAAAACATATTTTCAGTTATTTCACCTTTTGTTAAGTACATAACTCCACATTTGTTCATTCAAAGTTGTGATGCCTCCAGTGACAATCTACAATGTAAATAGTCATGAAAACAAAAACAAAAACATTGAATGAAAAGGTGTCCATATTTTTGGCCTGTACTGTATGTATCCTTTATCCAAATATGGACTGTGAATTCCCAAAAAGGTGCAGTTCCCAATCTTGTCAAAGTAAAAATAAAGTTGTATAAAATGTTCTCATTAAAATATATATATATATATATATATTTGAAGAGTCAACAATCCTATACCGACTCAAGTCATTTGAACCAACCTTCTACTGTCATACAAAAGTATGACAGGCCGATGCAAAAACATTAGCACATTAGATTTAACACTTTCACTGGAAATGATGCTTCCGTTTCCCTCAGTGTGCTGCATCAACACTTATCTGTTCTTTTTGCCTGTCAGGTTTAAGAATGTCATGTTTGACATTTCCCCCAGTGAAGAAGTTGGGGATTTTGAAGTGAAAGCCAAGTTTATGGGAGTGGAGATGGAAAAAGTTCAGCTTCATTTCCAGGTAAACACCTTTCCAGTGTGACACATTAAGATTCTGACGACTTGTTAGGTTTTATGCAGTCGTCTTCATTCCACTCCTAATGTCCTGCAGTTGTAGTCATTTGGTGTGTGTGTGTGTGTGTGTGTGTGTGTGTGTGTGTGTGTGTCCAGGACCTCCTGCAGC
Source organism: Nerophis ophidion (assembly GCF_033978795.1). Lineage (NCBI taxonomy): Eukaryota > Metazoa > Chordata > Actinopteri > Syngnathiformes > Syngnathidae > Nerophis > Nerophis ophidion. The sequence goes on along the minus strand of NC_084617.1, from coordinate 50,302,515 downwards.
TCCAATATGAAGGTGTTGCTGTTATGAAGATGTTCGATAAAGCTAAAGTCAATGTCAACTTGCTCATTTTCCTCCTAAATAAGAAATTCTATGGCAAGTGAATGCCAAAGAATAATATTAAACCAAAAGCACCACTAGTGAAGATGAAAATAGGTTGTGCCTTCTGACAGCATGACGTTGTTCATCAAATAATTTGATTAATTCAAAATTCATGTTACCGTGTTTTCTTTGTTTTCCCCTTGTGGAGAGTTAAATATGATGTATTTTAATTATAAAGATATTTTTGTTCTGTATTAAAGGAACACTATTGTTTTTGTTCTTGATGAAACCGTTCCAAAACATTTGGTGGAGTCGTCTGGGATCCATGAATACTGTAGTTCACTGGTGCCTTTTTAATCAAAGATGAATCATATTTTAATTAATAAAAGTTTTAAATACTAAAAATATTGTTTTTTTAATATGTATTGTCAGTGTAAATTGATTTTGTCGAAAAAACAATGTATAATGTCCAAAAATAATTTGGATATTTCTGTTTTTCCTTATGAGATCCTGAACAAGTAAAAACTAATTTAAACTAAAAATATAACAATATGTTTGCAGTGGTATAGATCTGCAACAAAATTTCGCACAAAATTGTGTAAAATTCCAAATGAAATTGAGGATGTCTACCAAAATTGAACTGATGTCGCACACAGGAAGTTAGGGGTGCAATTCAAACTGATTTAAGTAGAATATAAATTTGAATCGATAATTTTGGTTTATTCCAGTCATGATTTTGCAGCAGTGTTTCTGAACCACTAAGCCTTTTCCAGATTTTGTGGCAACCTTAGGGGGATGCCACAAAATCTGTTTCTCAGCTGTGGTCCCTATGGGCCGCAGCAATACTCTGTTGTAATGCACTTTTCCACCACTTGGGGGAGTAATGACAATATCAAACAAAGTCCACAGCTAAATTCATAGAGAAGTTGCTGAAACACAAATTATGACTGAAGTTGTGAAGCTCTCTTTACATTTGCAGTTATATTTTATTGACAGTTTATTTAAAAAAAATAGTTATTAATAATTTAGAAGTGATTTACTTTAGCTTCAAATTATATACATTTTTCATCAGTTTTTATGAGTCCCTTCTTTTGCAGGATATTTATTTGGTACTTATTTTTACAATCAGCCTGACTTAAGCCTTGATAATCAACACATGGTTTCATAATTTTTAATTCTCCTGAAGGACTCAATAAAGTACTATCTATATCACTTGACAAGGTTCATCCTCTGAAACTGTAAGTGGGTTAAATATAGTTATTGAATATTATTAAAATCACGAGTAAAATTATTATTAATATCTGAGTGGGTCCCGGGGGCCCCTCTGTAGTGGAAAAGTTGAGCCCCAATGTCAAAAAGGTTCGGACTCCCTGCTGTGCAACATGTTCTCCATATTTAATAGAAATATTATTATGAACCTAATGTATTGTACACATAGAACTTTATTTGAATTACAACAAATATTTTTACTGACAATTTGGAAATAAAAGCATATGTTATTCAATTTGATGTATCCTATAACTTTGAAATGATGAAAATGGTGTACAAAATACTTCAGTTTAGAGAATAGTTGACTCTCCAAGTATTGGGAATTTGTGTTTTACAGTCTGAAGTATTTTAATAAGCTGAACATGATTATTTATTTACTTGACTACAATCAATGTATCTGTATGGAATCCCAAAATGTCTTTAACTGCAAAATATTACAAACATTGTAGCTTGTGACTTAGGTATTTTTAAAGTCGAGTACTAAAACTGTCAACATTGATATACAAACAAGCCATATTGTATTACTGTCATGTACTACATTAACAAAAAAACAAATGGTAATTGATTGCTTAATTCTGTCCATGATAAGGAAACACATTTCTGCCAAGGGGGAGTAGAGAGTGGGTGTGGCAGCACCCTGACTGTATGTACAGTATCCTAACATATGTTGATAAAACAAACTGGTGTCACTTCTGGCAAACCGTTAGAGGGACTAGCTATGGCCACAGTTCATTTATCATTTTTGCTGTTGTTGGTGTTTGATTCGCTTTCCAGCTCGGCACTCGGCGTCATGAATGGTAAGTTTCTCTCTTATTTGTTGTTTGTTCAAAACTGAAATAAAACAAAGCATAAGTGGTACAGCAATTTCCTACCAGTTTTAAGTGGTACTGCAAATGTAATTATAGCTTACACTAATATGAACCAGTTACTGTATGCACATTAGGTCTCCCTGCACAATTTAATGATGCAATAGATTGACACTGAGCCATACTTTACCTCATCATGGTAACAGTTAACAATATATGATGTTAAAGGGGAACATTATCACAATTTCAGAAGGGTTAAAACCAATAAAAATGAGTTCCCAGTGGCTTATTTTATTTTTCGAAGTTTTTTTCAAAATTTTACCCATCATGGAATATCCCGAAAAAAGGCTTTAAAGTGCCTGATTTTCGCTATCTTTAAATCCATCGTCCATTTTCCTGTGACATCATTTAGTGATGCCAACATGGCGGATAGCACAGCAAGATATAGCGACATTAGCTCGGATTCAGACTCGGATTTCAGCGGCTTAAGCGATTCAACAGATTACGCATGTATTGAAAAGGATGGTGGGAGTATGGAGGCAGATAGCAAAAATGAAATTGAAGAAGAAACTGAAGCTATTGAGTGAATAGCTATTGAAGCTATTCGGCGATGGTCTTCTAACCAACGATTGAGTGTACATCTCTGTGCCATGTCTGTCGTAGCATCGCCGGTAAAATGTGCAGGAGCAACTTCAATCCGTCGATTGGTAAGTGTTTGTTTGGCATTAAATGTGGGTGCAGTGAATGGCTGGATGCAAATATAGCTACAAATGTACATACGGCTAGCCTAAATAGCATGTCAGCATAGATTAGCTGGCAGTCATGCCGCGACCAATTATGTCTGATTAGCACATAAGTCAATAACATCAACAAAACTCACCTTTGTGATTTCGTTGACTTTATCGTTGGAAATGCATCTGCTTTGAGTGTCGCAGGGTATCCATACAGCTCCGTGCCATGTCTGTCGTAGCATCGCCGGTAAAATGTGCAGACAAGGGACTTTCGGATCTTTTGACACTGGTGCAACTTACCAATCCGTCGATTGGTAAGTGTTTGTTTGGCATTAAATGTGGGTGGAGGGAAAGGCTGGATGCAAATACAGCTACAAATGAGGCATAACGATGCAAAATGTATATACAGCTAGCCTAATTAGCATGTTAGCATCAATTAGCATGCCGCGCTAATCGATGCACACTCCACGTAAGTCAACTTGAATCCGTCCCTGATCGTGTTGTTACACCCTCCAACAACACACCGACGAGGCATGATGTCTCCAGGGTACGGAAAACAGTCGAAAAAACAGAAATTAACAGCTTAATTGACTCGATGTTTGTAATGTGTTTGAAAAAATGGCAGATCGACTACCTAGGTGACGTCACGTTGTGACGTCATCGCCCCAAGAGCAAATAATAGAAAGGCGCCAAAATTCACCCTTTTACTCTATAGTTCGGAAATCGGCTAAAAAATTATATGGTCCTTTTTCTGCAACATCAAGGTATATATTGACGCTTACATAGGTCTGGTGATAATGTTCCCCTTTAATATTTACTCATTGTGAATAATTATGTGCACATCAAAGTATGATGTTGTGCACAGGTGTCAAATTCAAGGCCCGGGGGCCAGTTCTGGGCAACCACATAATTTTAAGTGACCCGCAAAAGCCTGGAAAAAATTGGTTTCAATAAATTACTTTTTTTTTTTTTTTTTTTACTAAAGGCATTTATTCCTTTAATTTTGACCAAAAAATGCATATTTTGAACTTCAACATCTAATTATGCCAATTAAATTATTATATACTATATTGCAAAACTGGTTTTGTGGGATAAACACAAATGGTTGAATATCTGCTTGTCATCTTTATTTATGATTTTGAAGCAAGTTGTACATAAAAAAATCTAATAATCAAATGCATATGCATTTCGATTAATCATGATTAATCACAGGTTATTACCCACATGCATAATGTAAGTTAATTAAAATAAAAATCGGCCCTCTGAAAGCAGCCATTACTGCAATGGGGCCCTCGATGAAAATGAGTTTGACACCGCTGATGTAGTGCATGCAGTTCTACTCTCCTAAAAACTAATCAATATTACTAAACATTGTTAAAAATTACCTCTTAAATCTCCTGGTTTAGCTCTCATTAGATTGTGCAGGAGTACCTAATGATGTGACCCATGAAAGATTAAACATGGCAGTTCTATGAATATGATGTTTGCTGTTTTTGTGAATTGTTGGTGCGTTCAAGTGATGTGTTTAAAGGAGGAAGAGCAAAAATTTAAAACAAAATATTTGTCCATTGAACATTTTTTATGGATGATTCCATCTTTTTCTGGAATAAATATGGCTGAATTTGCACAATCCCTAAGCAGAAAACTTAGATGCGGCTGTACGAACTGAGCAAAATGCATATACTCTCTGGTTGCGCAATCTTTCTTAAACTTAGTTGTGAGACACGTCTGTTTGTCAGAATTTCGCAAATATGTTTGCAGAAACATTTATTATACACAATTACCAAATGATGTACTTTAAAAGGTATTGACGTAAGTCCGTCAGTGTTATCGAGGATCGATTCAGGTGAAATCAAAGGGGGCCGTATTTCAATACTTTTTGTTTGTGCGTGACATCAACTATAGTTGGGAACTCGACAACCGGCTCAAGCGCTTGACTAGGAAACAAGCAGTCCAGCAGTCAGTATGCATTGCAATATGCTATGCCAACAAAGCAAAAAAATAGGGTGCTTTGGATAGGAGGGGCTTTTTTATTTTATCCCACAGTGAGGAAATTACTTTCTTGCAGTGCAGGTTTTCACATATAGTAGCAGAAGTACAATGTAATTAAAAACCAAAAATGTTTTTAAATACTACAAATTGCGCACTGTGTATAAATAAATGAAAGAAAATTAAATGTACTCTAGGGCAGTGGTTCTCAACCTTTTTTCATTGATGTACCCCCTGTGAACATTTTTTTAATTAAAGTACCTCCTAATCAGAGCAAATTATTTTTTATTTGGAAAAAAAGAGATAAAGAAGTAAAATACAGCACTATGTCATCATTTCTGATTTATTAAATTGTGTAACAGTGCAAAATATTGCTCATTTTTAGTGGTCTTTCATGAACTATTTGGAAAAAAAGATACAAAAATAACTAAAAACTTGTTGAAAAATAAACAAGTGATTCAATTATAAATAAAGATTTCTACACATAAAAGTACTCATCAACTTAAAGTGCCCTCTTTGGGGATTGTAATAGAGATCCATCTGGATTCATGAACTTAATTCCAAACATTTCGCCACAAAAAAGAAATCTTTAACATCAATATTTATGGAACATGTCCACAAAAACTCTAGCTGTCAACACTGAATATCGCATTGTTGCATTTCTTTTCTCAGTTTATGAACTTACGTTCATATTTTGTTTAAGTATGATTCAATAAATATATTTATAAGGGATTTTTGAATTGTTGCTATTTTTAGAATATTTTCAAAAAATCTCACGTACCCCTTGGCATACCTTCAAGTACCCCCAGGGGTACGCGTACCCCCATTTGAGAACCACTGCTCTAGGGCTCCACTTTTCAAAGTGCGCTACCTCCGTGCTAATTTACATTAAAATTAGCTCTAGACCATTTAGCATTAACGATTGTACTTGGCAATTTAAACACCTTCAAATTTGGTGATGAAAACAACAACTAAGACGCAGGTTACAATCAAACATCCATCCATGCATTTTCTACCGCTCGTCCCATTAGGGGTCACGGGGGGTGCTGAAGCCTATTTCAGCTGCATCTGGCGTGTAAATGATAAATACAATGCTTACAGTATAAACACTCCGTAAGGTGCAACCGGCACATTCAACTTAATGGCAAAGATTACTTTCTGGGAAAGGTGACACTCCCTAGTCTATACACTACTGCCTACCGTCTTGGCATGCAAGTCTACTACAGTTGTCCCTCGTTTATGGTTGATTGGTGCCAGACATGACTCTGATGAACACATTTCTGAGAAGTAAGATTATTAAAATGAATATTTACATAGCGAATAAAAATTGGTTATAACATTTTAAAAATGTCTATATCTTTTTAAATATGAAATAACAGCCATATGGTTACTGTTAACAATTGTTTCACCCAATATAGTGTATTTGAGTATGTTCTGTACATTACCGTACTCACCGGTAGCCTCTTAGAGGATCCTCCAAGGGATATTGCTAGGATTGTCACCCGGCCACTACAACACAGCATGAAATACTTTGTCACATCTCGAGTAATTCCTCAGAAGTTAGTAATGGGCTTACATGTGCGTGGAAAATGAAGTCCCACTTGGTGAACATCTTATTGATCGCTATAACATATTTTTATAGAATATGTTTAAGAAAGAGACTTGAATGTATAAGAAAAAAATAAACGCCGTCTTGGGATGTAAATCTTTGGGCATGAAATGATTCAATCTGTTTACTCGGGTGACAATTCGATTCAGAATTGATTCTTGGATCAACACGAATCTCGATTCAATCCGATTCTAACACTGTATTATTTGGTATTATGATGAAACTTTTTCTAAACAAGTGACTGGTTGGGAAAAACTCCTTCTGGTTGCATGGAGATGGCCTAAAAAGTATTTTTAAACATTGATACTTTTTTCTTTTCTTTTTTTTTTTAAAATCAAGAATCAAGGATAAATAACAATCGCGATTTGAATGTGAATTGATTCTTTTTGTGCATTCTTACTGGACAGTACCGTTTAGCATTAAATGTTTAAAAAACAAAAAATGTTTCTTAAACTATCAAAAGTAGCTTTTGGGTACTACATAGATTCCAGACTACCAGAAATTGGTACCGTATCGATTACAATGTGAAAAGTACTTGGGATGTCAAAAAAAAATGGAATTTCTGTTTATTCGGGATTCTTATTTGTAACAAATCTTAATGGGTTTTAAAAAAATCTACATAAAAAAAAAAAATATATATATATATATATATATATATATATATATACACTACCGTTCAAAAGTTTGGGGTCACCCAAACACATTTGTGTTTTCCATGAAAAGTCACACTTATTCACCACCATACGTTGTGAGATGAATAGAAAATAGAGTCAAGACATTGACAAAGTTAGAAATAAGTATTTGTATTTAAAATAAGATTTTTTTTTACATCAAACTTTGCTTTTGTCAAAGAATCCTCCATTTGCAGCAATTATAGCATTGCAGACCTTTGGCATTCTAGCTGTTAATTTGTTGAGGTAATCTGGAGAAATTGCACCCCACGCTTCTAGAAGCCGCTCCCACAAGTTGGATTGGTTGGATGGGCACTTCTTGCGTACCATACGGTCAAGCTGCTCCCACAACAGCTCAATGGGGTTCAGATATGGTGACTGCGCTGGCCACTCCACTACCGATAGAATACCAGCTGCCTGCTTCTTCTCTAAATAGTTCTTGCACAATTTGGAGGTGTGTTTTGGGTCATCATCTTGTTGTAGGATGAAATTGGCTCCAATCAAGCGCTGTCCACTGGGTATGGCATGGCGTTGCAAAATGTAGTGATAGCCTTCTTTTTTCAGAATCCCTTTTACCATGTACAAATCTCCCACCTTACCAGCACCAAAGCAACCCCAGACCATCACATTACCTCCACCATGCTTAACAGATGGCGTCAGGCATTCTTCCAGCATCTTTTCAGTTGTTCTGCATCTCACAAACATTCTTCTTTGTGATCCAAACACTTCAGACTTGGATTCATCCGTCCACAACACTTTTTTCCAGTCTTCCTCTGTCCAATGTCTGTGTTCTTTTGCCCATTTTAATCTTTTTCTTTTATTGGCCAGTCTCAGATATGGCTTTTTCTCTGCCACTCTGCCCTGAAGCCCAGATTCCCGCAGCCGCCTCTTCACTGTAGATGTGGACACTGGTGTTTTGCGGGTACTATTTAATGAAGATGCCAGTTGGGGACCTGTGAGGCGTCTGTTTCTCAAACTAGAGACTCTAATGTACTTATCTTCTTGCTCAGTTGTGCAATGCGGCCTCCCACTTCTTTTTCTACTCTGGTTAGAGCCTGTTTGTGCTGTCCTCTGAAGTGAGTAGTACACACCGTTGTAGGAAATCTTCAATTTCTTAGCAATTTCTCGAATGGAATAGCCTTCATTTCTAAGAGCAAGAATAGACTGTCGGGTTTCAGATAAAAGTTCTCTTTTTCTGGCCATTTTGAGTGTTTAATTGACCCCACAAATGTGATGCTCCAGAAATTCAATCTGCTCAGAGGAAGGTCAATTTTGTAGCTTCTGTAACGAGCTAAACTGTTTTCAGTTGTGTGAACGTGATTGCACAAGGGTTTTCTAATCATCAATTAGCCTTCTGAGCCAATGAGCAAACACATTTTACCATTAGAACACTGGAGTGATAGTTGCTGGAAATGGACCTCTATACACCTATGTAGATATTGCACCAAAAACCAGACATTTGCAGCTAGAATAGTCATTTACCACATTAGCAATGTATAAAGTGTATTTCTTTAAAGTTAAGACTAGTTTAAATTTATCTTAATTGAAAAGTACAGTGCTTTTCCTTAAAAAATAAGGACATTTCAATGTGACCCCAAACTTTTAACGGTAGTGTGTATATATATATATATATATATATATATATATATATATATATATATATATATAATATACATACATAAACCCTGTTTCCATATGAGTTGGGAAATTGGGTTCGATGTAAATATAAACGGAATACAATGATTTGCAAATCCTTTTCAACCCATATTCAATTGAATGCACTACAAAGACAAGATATTTGATGTTCCAACTAATGTAATTTTTTTTTGCAAATAATAATTAACTTAGGATTTCATAGCTGCAACACGTGCCAAAGTAGTTGGGAAAGGGCATGTTCACCACTGTGTTACATCACCTTTTCTTTAAATAACATTCAATAAACGCTTGGGAACTGAGGAAACTAATTGTTGAAGCTTTGAAAGTAGAATTCTTTCCCATTCTTGTTTTATGTAGAGCTTTAGTCATTCAACAGTCCGGGTTCTCCGCTGTCGTATTTTACGATTCATAATGCGCCACACATTTTCGATAGGAGACAGATCTGGACTGCAGGCGAGCCAGGAAAGTACCTGCACTCTTTTTTTTACGAAGCCACGCTGTTGTAACACATGCTGAATGTGGCTTGGCATCGTCTTGCTGAAAAAGCACGGGCGTCCATGAAAAACACAGCGCTTAGATGGCAGCATATGTTCCAATATCTGTATGTACCTTTCAGCATTAATGGTTACTTCACAGATGTGTAAGTTACCCATGCCTTCGGCATTCATGCACCCCCATACCATCACAGATGCTGGCTTTTGAAGTTTGCGTCGAAAACAGTCTGGATGGTTCGCCTTCTCTTTGGTCAGTATGACATGGTGTCGAATATTTCCAAAAATAATTTGAAATGTGGACTCGTCAGACCACAGAACACTTTTCCACTTTGCATCAGTCCATCTTAGATGATCTCGGGCCCAGAGAAGCCGGTGGCGTTTCTGAATGTTGTTGATAAATGGTTTTCGCTTTGCATAGTAAAGGTTTAACTTGCACTTACAGATGTAGCGACAAACTGAATTTAGTGACAGTGGTTTTCTAAACTGTTCCTGAGCCCATGTGGTGATATCCTTTAGAGATTGATGTTGGTTTTTCATACAGTGCTGTCTGAGGGATCGAAGGTCACGGTCATTCAATGTTGGTCTAAGGCCATGCCGCTTACGCGGAGTGATTTTTCCAGATTCTCTGAAACTTTTGATGATATGGACCGTAGATGTTGAAATCCCCTAAATTTCTTGCAATTGCACTTTGCAAAACGTTGTTCTTAAACTGTTTGACTATTTGCTCACGCAGTTTTGGACAAAGGGGTGTACCTTGCCCCATCCTATCTTGTGAATGACTGAGCATTTTTTGGGAAGCTGTTTTTATACCCAATCATGGCACCCACCTGTTCCCAATTCGCCTGCAAACCTGTGGGATGTTCCAAATAAGTGTTTGATGAGCATTCCTCAACTTTATCAGTATTTATTGCCACTTTTCCCAACTTCTTTGTCACGTGGTGCTGGCATCAAATTCTAAAATTATTATTTGCGGTTTGAACATCAAATATGTTGTCTTTGTAGCATATTCAACTGAATATGGGTTGAAAAGGATTTGCATATCATTGTATTCCGTTTATATTTACATCTTACACAATTTCCCAACTCATATGGAAACATATAAAAAAAAATTAGGTTAGTAAAATGTTAAATAATTCTCTTTTCCTGGTAATGATTGCTTTGTTTGAACTGATCGAAGCTTCAGAACCTTTCCTGCGGACCTTCTCTGGACACGTTCTGACAGAAGGAGACGCTGACTACTTGGACCTGTCTGTGTTGGACGGCGATGACGCAGGTTCTGGGTCCAAATCCCAGCCGGAAGCTGTGAGAAGACACCCGGGCCTTCACCCTCCTCATCAAAAGCGCTACTTTGTGTCGGAGGAGGTCAAGCATTTCCTGCAGGGTTGCTTGTCCACGGCCTTCGTCCCGGCCGTCTACACCGTGGTCTTCGTCGTCAGCGTGCCCCTCAACCTGCTCGCCGCCGCCATCTTCATGCATCCGGTCCGTCCCAGGAAGCCCGCGGTCATCTACATGTTGAACCTCGCCTCCGCCGACCTGCTCTTCGGCTTGCTCCTCCCCTTCAAAGTGGCCTACCGTTACCATGGCAACAACTGGACGTACGGCGCCTTCATGTGCAGGGTGGTGACGGCCGCCTTCTACTGCAACATGTACTGCTCGGTGCTGCTCATGGCGTGCATCGGCTTGGACCGCCTCCTGGCTGTCGTCTACCCCATGAACTCGCTGACGTGGCGCAGCCCGCAGACGGCGTGGGCCGCGTGCGCCGCCATGTGGCTGCTGGCCCTGGCCGGTGCGGCGCCTCTCTTAGCGACGGGTCAGACGGCGCACCTGCCCCAACTGCACATCACCACCTGTCACGACGTGCAAGACGCAATCAAACTCCAATCCTATTATCGCTACTTCTTCCCCGTCTACTCGTCCGTGTTCTTCTTCATCCCCCTCGTCCTCACCGCCGCGTGCTACGTGCGCATCATCCACACCTTGGCGGCCGCCAACATCGAGAACCGCTCCAAAAAGACTCGGGCGGTGGTGATGGCGGCGATCGTCCTGGTGGTGTTTGTGGTGTGCTTCACCCCCGCCAACGTGATCCTCATGATCCACTACGTCGACGCCACGCACGCCTCCAGCAGCGACGCATCCTACCGGGCCTACTTGCTCGCCACATGCGCGGGGAGCCTCAGCTGCTGCCTGGACCCCATCCTTTACTACTTCGGTTCGTCTCAGTGCAGGAAGCGGGTGGTGGCGCTATTTGGACGCCGGCATCCGCATCGGACGGCGAGCAGTGTGCGCACCGAGAGTTCCAGAACCAGCAGACACAGGGACAGCAGCAGGCCGTGCAAAATGGAGGTTGGTCAAAGTGGGTCTGGGGGTCAGACTCAGTACAGCATGCTGGACACTTGACAAGGTTTTTTTTTGTCTCGGTGGGACGGCAAGGAACACATTTATTTACTGAATAAAATCAATGTTGCTACCTTTGTAACCTTTGATTTGGTATGTTTGTAACGGGGTCAATTATGTCATGTAAATATGTGTTTTATAATGTTGTATTAGTGTTATAATTACACACGATGTGTAAGTTACATGATGTTTTGTCAATATGCGGAACCATTGTCTCGTCGCGTCCCTCGTAGCGCAATAACTGTTGTGACACCTGCTTATTTTTGTGTGTGTTGGAAATGCCCTTCTACTTCCCTTTTGTCCACGATATCAACGTGAGAGGTGGGCTTCCGTGCAACGACAGAAAAGTGTATTTGTCTCATTAACAACTTCAGTTCACTATTTCCTGCTCAATATTCATGGATGGGAATTTTCCGCAGAATTCCGCCGATTTTGCTGCGCCATGGTCATTCATATAATATAATGCCAATGTGTGAAGGCACCTGATTGGCTAGCTCTACTACCAGCTGACGACATCAACCAATGACATTGCCCGTTATAGACGTCTGCACACATCGTTTGCCGACAATATCTAATCTCTGATCCTCAATTGTTGTAAGCGTTTCTGAACTCGTATTCTGTTTATATTGGTTGTGTTTATCGGCGACTAATCTGGAAAGAAAACACAGTAGCTCTCAATTAACACGTTACTTTAGTGACAAAACAGTTTCAGACTTGGTTAAGCTTATTCAAGATAGGAATGCTTCAAGTGGAACTGGGCATGGCTCGATATATCTATCAAACTGAAGGTGAAGATTAACAAGAATATCGTAGAAGTAGACGAACTGATCAGCGATTTCATTGCAAAGTGCGATGTAAATCTTCATTCCCATCCCTGTATGTCAGTGGTCCCCAACCTTTTGTATATGTGGACCGGTCAATGCTTAATAATTTGTCCCGCGGCCCGGGGGGGGGGGTCCTTTTTTTTTTTGTTGTCATGAAAAAAGGGAGGTTTTTGTGGTTGGTGCACTAATTGTAAGTTTAAATTGTGTTTTTTATGTTGATTTAATAAAAAAAAATATATATATATATATTATTTATACATTTTTTTAAATAAAAGTTAATAAAAAATTATTCTACTGGCCCGGTGGTTGGAGACAACTGCTGTATATTATTAAGTTTGTGTAGTGGCTCAACTATTGGCAGAAAACAATTGACATGGTCTCGCTGTAATTCCTGCGTCGTCAGATGCATTAACACAACATTAACATTAACAACATTAACAGACTTCATGGCTGGCTCGCATCGTGGTCACTCCGTGATCACGTACGACCGCCAGACACTTCTGGATATGGACATATCGGGCCACTTTGGACTGATAGACGCGGGCGTGCTAAACATGCTAACTAGCATGGGAATACGTCGGCGGCTACATCCAGCGGCCTGTGAAGCAGGGGAGTCTAGTAGCAGCGGGGGCCGTCTACGGAGCAGACGCCAGCGGTGTGATCGGAAACGCGGATGCCGAGCGGGGCTTAAAACAAAGCAGAAGGCTAATCCCCACAGGACACCACTTCCCTCCACCCTGCAGACGGATTTAAATGGAAAATGCGAGACTACTGGTCTGGGTAAGGAGTCTGTTAAATTAGAACAAGTTTTTTCTGCTTTGAGTGTTTCAGAGTTGGACATGTGTTTTACTGAGGTGGCTAACTATGATGCGTGCAGTTTATCAAAGCAACAAACAAACAATCGAAAAATCCCTGTTACTGAGGAGGCTAACCATGATGCGTGCAGTTTATCAAAGCAACAATCAAACAATCGGAACATTCTCGTCGTATCAATTCCTAGATATGGTCGTAATTATACTGAATGCACTGGGCATAATAAACACAACATTATTAATATCGCTACTACGGATAATTTGATCAAAAATTCCCTAAAACAGCCCACTACCTATAATATAGGTTTTTTAAACATAAGATCATTGTCTCCTAAAACGTTGTTAGTTAATGATATTATCAGAGACAACAATCTTAACGTCATCGGTCTCAGTGAAACCTGGCTTAAACCAAACGACTTTTTTGCGCTAAATGAGGCATGTCCTCCTAACTTTACACATGCGCATATTGCCCGTCCCCTTAAAAGGGGTGGGGGGGTCGCACTAATATACAACGAAAACTTTAACCTTAGTCCTAACATAAATAATACAAATAAATCGTTTGAGGTGCTTACTATGAGGTCTGTCACACCGCTGCCTCTACACCTAGCTGTTATCTACCGCCCCCCAGGGCCCTATTCGGACTTTATCAATGAATTCTCAGAGTTCGTTGCTGATCTAGTGACACACGCCGATAATATAATCATAATGGGGGACTTTAATATCCATATGAATACCCCATCGGACCCACCATGCGTAGCGTTCCAGACTATAATTGATAGCTGTGGTCTCACACAAATAATAAATGAACCCACGCATCGCAACGGTAATACGATAGACCTAGTCCTTGTCAGGGGTATCACCGCTTCCAAAGTTACGATACTCCCGTATACTAAATTATTGTCCGATCATTACCTTATAAAATTCGAGGTTCAGACGCATGTTCGTCAAACTAATAATAATAATAACTGCTATAGCAGCCGCAACATTAATACGGCCACATCGACAACTCTTGCTGACCTACTGCCCTCGGTAATGGCACCATTCCCAAAATATGTGGGCTCTATTGATAACCTCACTAACAATTTTAACGACGCCCTGCGCGAAACAATTGATAACATAACACCGCTAAAGTTAAAAAAGGCTCCAAAAAAGCGCACCCCGTGGTTTACAGAAGAAACTAGAGCTCAGAAATTATTATGCAGAAAGCTGGAACGCAAATGGCGCACGACTAAACTTGAGGTGCACCATCAAGCATGGAGTGATGGTTTAATAACTTATAAACGCATGCTTACCTTAGCTAAAGCTAATTATTACTCAAATCTCATCCACCGTAATAAAAACAATCCTAAATTTTTGTTTAGTACGGTAGCATCGCTAACCCAACAAGGGACTCCTTCCAGTAGCTCCACCCACTCAGCTGATGACTTTATGCAATTCTTTAGTAAGAAAATTGAAGTCATTAGAAAGGAGATTAAAGACAATGCGTCCCAGCTGCAACGGGGTTCTATTAACACGAATACGATTGTATATACGGCGGATACTGCCCTCCAAAATAGTTTCTCTCGTTTTGAGGAAATAACATTAGAGGAATTGTTACAACGTGTAAATGGAATAAAACAAACAACATGTTTACTTGACCCTCTTCCTGGGAAACTGATCAAGGAGCTCTTTGTATTATTAGGTCCATCAGTGCTAAATATTATAAACTTATCACTTTCCTCGGGCACTGTTCCCCTAGCATTCAAAAAAGCGGTTATTCATCCTCTTCTTAAAAGACCTAACCTCGATCCTGTCCTCATGGTAAACTACCGACCGGTGTCTCACCTTCCCTTTATTTCAAAAATCCTCGAAAAAATTGTTGCGGAGCAGTTAAATGAACACTTAGCGTCTAACAATCTATGTGAAACCTTTCAATCCGGTTTCAGGGCAAATCACTCCACGGAGACAGCCCTCGCAAAAATGACTAATGATCTATTGCTAACGATGGATTCTGATGCGTCATCTATGTTGCTGCTCCTCGATCTTAGCGCTGCTTTCGATACTGTCGATCATAATATTTTATTAGAACGTATCAAAACACGAATTGGTATGTCAGACTTAGCCCTGTCTTGGTTTAACTCTTATCTTACTGATAGGATGCAGTGTGTCTCCCATAACAATGTGACCTCGGACTACGTTAAGGTAACGTGTGGAGTTCCCCAGGGTTCGGTCCTTGGCCCTGCACTCTTCAGCATCTACATGCTGCCGCTAGGTGACATCATACGCAAATACGGTGTTAGCTTTCACTGTTATGCTGATGACACCCAACTCTACATGCCCCTAAAGCTGACCAACATCCCGGATTGTAGTCAGCTGGAGGCGTGTCTTAATGAAATTAAACAATGGATGTCCGCTAACCTTTTGCAACTCAACGCCAAAAAACGGAAATGCTGATTATCGGTCCTGCTAGACACCGAACTCTATTTAATAATACAACTCTAACATTTGACAACCAAACAATTAAACAAGGCGACACGGTAAAGAATCTGGGTATTATCTTCGACCCAACTCTCTCCTTTGAGGCACACATTAAAAGCGTTACTAAAACGGCCTTCTTTCATCTCCGTAATATCGCTAAAATTCGCTCCATTCTGTCCACTCAAGACGCTGAGATCATTATCCATGCGTTTGTTACGTCTCGCCTCGACTACTGTAACGTATTATTTTCGGGTCTCCCCATGTCTAGCATTAAAAGATTACAGTTGGTACAAAATGCGGCTGCTAGACTTTTGACAAGAACAAGAAAGTTTGATCACATTACACCTGTACTGGCTCACCTGCACTGGCTTCCTGTGCACTTAAGATGTGACTTTAAGGTTTTACTACTTACGTATAAAATACTACACGGTCTAGCTCCATCCTATCTTGCCGATTGTATTGTACCATATGTCCCGGCAAGAAATCTGCGTTCAAAGGACTCCGGCTTATTAGTGATCCCCAAAGCCCAAAAAAAGTCTGCGGGCTGTAGAGCTTTTTCATTTCGGGCTCCAGTACTCTGGAATGCCCTCCCGGTAACAGTTCGAGATGCCACCTCAGTAGAAGCATTTAAGTCTCACCTTAAAACTCATTTGTATACTCTAGCCTTTAAATAGACTCCCTTTTTAGACCAGTTGATCTGCCGTTTCTTTTCTTTTTCTTCTATGTCCCACTCTCCTTTGTGGAGGGAGTCCGGTCCGATCCGGTGGCCATGTACTGCTCGCCTGTGTATCGGCTGGGGACATCTCTGCGCTGCTGATCAGCCTCCGCTTGGGATGGTTTCCTGCTGGCTCCACTGTGAACGGGACTCTCGCTGCTGTGTTGGATCTGCTTTGGACTGGACTCTCGCGACTGTGTTGGATCCATTATGGATTGATCTTTCACAGTATCATGTTCTCATATGTTCTCATAGTCATCAGTATCATCAGTATCACAGTATCATGTTCTCATAGTCATCATTGTCACCGATGTCCCACTGGGTGTGAGTTTTCCTTGCCCTTATGTGGGCCTACCGAGGATGTCGTAGTGGTTTGTGCAGCCCTTTGAGACACTAGTGATTTAGGGCTATATAAGTAAACATTGATTGATTGATTGAAGTGCAGCTGAGCAGCGACCTCTGGTGTCGGTCGTGTTCATTACATTCTACACACAACTCAGAGGAAAAGAACACCGGCTACATGTTACTCCTATTTATGTATGGAAAATATTTTGTCAGGCATGAATTCTTATTTACATGTTATTGAGACCTATTGAGTCATATCACTGTTATTTTCAAGTGACACATTTATTATATTTTATTCGGCCCATCATTTCATTACTATTGTTTCCGTGGGTCCGAATATAGAACGGATGGGCGAGGAGCTAAAAAAGCGCGGGAGACGAGAAGAGGCGGCTGTGCTGTGAGTGTGTAAAATAAAGTGGAGTCAAGCATGTCCTGCCTTTGTGGTATTTTTTTTGCAAGGAAGACAATACCAATATCTTGTAAATCAGTGTTTTTCAACCTTTTTTGAGCCAAGGCATATTTTTTCTTTGAAAAAATCCCAAGGCTACGGAGCCCCTAAAGGGACATGGGGATTTTTTTTTTTTTAGACATGTATCTCGTGCGCACGAGAAACATGTCTAAAAAAAAAAAAAATCCCCATGTCCCTTTAGGGGCTCCGTACGAGGCATACCACCAGCAGAAAATATAAAAAATTTAAACTCAGCAGTTGATATTGACAATAAAAAGTTGTTCTTGCAATTGTTGGATATGAATTCAAACCATAACCAAGCATGCATCACTATAGCTCTTGTCTCAAAGTAAGAAGATGATGTGGATGATGCAAATGGGATTTTTTTCAACACCTTTCTAACACTCTATGACAGGGGTCGAGAACCTTTTTGGCTGAGAGAGCCATGAAAGCCAAATATTTTAAATGTATTTGCGTGAGAGCCAGATAATATTTTTAACACTGAATACAGCTAAATGCATACATTTTTGACCAATAACAAATTTTTTATAGTACAATAAGTATCTTATTATTTTTAACATTTTATTCTGAAGCTAACAAATAATAAATAAAATACTTCTTACCAATAATGCGACTTCTTGAACAAGGGCGGTAGAAAATGGATGGATCGATTAAAATGCATGAGAATTTTTTATATTTTGAACGTTAATTTTTAACACTGTGATTACCAGCAAAATTATTAATTACATATTGTGTTAAGCAATGTCAGCCAAGATTTATCTGAGAGCCAGATGCAGTCATCAAAAGAGCCACATCTGGCTCTAGAGCCATAGGTTCCCTATCAATCATCAATCAATAAATGTTTACTTATATAGCCCTGAATCACTAGTGTCTCAAAGGGCTGCACAAACCACAACACAAACCACTACGACATCCTCGGTAGGCCCACATAAGGGCAAGGAAAACTCACACCCAGTGGGACATCGGTGACAATAATGACCCAGTGGGACGTCGGTGACAATGATGACTATGAGAACCTTGGAAAGGAGGAAAGCAATGGATGTCGAGCGGGTCTAACATGATACTGTGAAAGTTCAATCCATAATGGATCCAACACAGTCGCGAAAGACCAGTCCAAAGCGGATCCAACACAGCAGCGAGAGTCCCGTTCACAGCGGAGCCAGCAGGAAAACATCCCAAGCGGTGGCGGATCAGCAGCGCAGAGATGTCCCCAGCCGATACACAGGCGAGCAGTACATGGCCACCGGATCGGACCGGACCCCCTCCACAAGGGAGAGTGGGACATATGTGAAAAAGAAAAGAAACGGCAGATCAACTGGTCTAAACAGGGAGTCTACCCCTGCTCTATGATACACATTGTCCTTGGAAAGAACTTAGTAAGAAGCAAAAGAAAAACAACCAACCATGGATGACAAAAGGACTGAGAAATGCATGTCACGAAAAAAAACATTGTATCGAAGAAATTAACAATGCAATAGACAGTAAAGAATGTGCAGCCGCAGTATTCATGAGTTCAACAAAAGCATTTGACACAATTAATCACCGCCCGATTGTAGCTGAGATAGGCGCCAGCGCCCCCCGCGACCCCGAAAGGGAATAAGCGGTAGAAAATGGATGGATGGATGGATTTTAATACAAAAACTAGAACGATATGGCATCAGAGGTTTGGTATCGAACTGGGTAAGAAGTTATTTAACCAACAGGAAGCAATATGTGAAGATGGGTGAAAATATGTCAACACGGTTGGATATATCTTGTGGTGTACCCCAGGGATCAATACTGGGACCAAGATTGTTTAATCTTTATATAAACGACATTTGTAAAGTTACAAAGGACTTGAAGTTAGTTTTATTTGCAGACGAAACAACTGCTTTTTGTTCAGGAGAGAACACACAGAAGATCATACAAATAATAACGGAAGAAATTAACAAATTAAAAAAAATGGTTTGATAAAAACAGACTATCTTTGAATCTCAGTAAAACTAAAATAATGTTATTTGGTAACAGTAGAAAAGAGCATCAGACACGAATACAAATAGACGGAGTAGATATTGAAAGGGTAAAAGAAACCAGATTTTTGGGAGTATTAATAGATGATAAAATGAACTGGAAATCTCATATACAAAACATACAACATAAGGTGGCAAAACATTTCAATAATGAATAAAGCAAAATACTTCCTGGGCCAAAAATCACTTTATATTCTCTACTGCTCGCTAGTGTTACCATATCTGAGTTATTGTGCAGAAATAAGGAGGAAATAACTACAAATGTGTGCTACATTCGTTAACTGCGTTACAAAAAAGATCAATTAAAAATAATACATAATGTTGGATATAGAGAACATACAAACCCTTTATTTATTGAGTCAAAAATATTAAAGCTCGATGATTTCATAAAATTGCAAACAGCTAAAATGATATACAAAGCAAATTATAACCTGCTACCAAACAATGTACAACAATTCTTCTCAACTAAAGAGGAAAAATATAACCTTAGGGGAAAATTTAATTTAAAACATTTGTGTGCACGTACAACACTTAAAACCTTTAGCATATCAGTATGTGGAATTAAGTTAAGGAATGGATTAAGTAAAGAAGTTAAACATTGTACTGATATGATCCACTTTAAGAGGATGTTTAAATTAATAGTGCTTACAAGTACAAAGAAGAAGAATTATGAGAAACACTTTCAACCTTATTGAAAATAAGATGTTCTTCATCTCAGTATGTTGGTAATGACTGGATTAATGAATTACATGTTACAGAACTGTTGTATTACTCATTCACGGATGTCATTTTGCTATTTTTCTGTAAAGAGGGTCAATAGATGAATGTATGTATTTGTGGGCGCTCTGACGTGGGAAAGGGGTAGGATTAAATATGCTTTGCTTCTTCCTACTCCTTTTCGGACATGATGAGATGTGAGGTGATATGAAACTGTGTGATGTATTGTGTTGCAAATGTACTCATGTTCGAAATAAACTATGAAAAGAAAGAAGAAGTGTGCTGTCTTGACACTGTAACTTATTTTTTATGTTTTTGGTGTTTTCCTGTGTGTAGTGTTTTAGTTCTTGTCTTACGCTCCTATTTTTTTCCTGTTTTGTTGGTATTTTCCTGTAGCAGTTTCATGTCTTCCTTGAACGCTATTCCCCACACCTGCTTTGAATAAACAATCACGACTATGTCAGTTGTTAATTTTCGCGTCATGTACGGATGCACTTTGTGGACGCTGTCTGCTCCACACGCTCTAAGTCTTTGCTGTCGTCCAGCATTCTGTTTTTGTTTACTTTGCAGCCAGTTCAGTTGGTTTAATTTTGCGTAGCCATCCCCAAGCTTCAATGGCTTTTCTCAGTGGCACTCACCTTTTGTTTATTTTTGGTTCAAGCGCTAGATACCTTTTTACCTTCACGCTGCCTCCCGCAGTCGTCTGCATATTGTGATCCTGACAAACTATGTTGATATCTACAAAGCAATTATCTACCTTCTGTCACCTACTGCTCTGGAAGAGTATTACATGGTTACGCTGCCGAGCTCTAGACAGTGCAGACACTCAACAACGATACATTTGCGGATTGTAATTACTGGTTTGCAAAAACATTTTTTAACCCAATCAGGTGAAATACCATAATCTCCCACAACACACCAGACTGTATCTCCCGGCACACTAGTGTGCCGCAGCACAGTGGTTGAAAAACACTGTTCTAAACAACTCAACTGTGACCTACCTTTAACCCACAACCGTCGAAGTTGGTGAGAGACCAAAATACAAGGGTTACACTTTGTGTATTTTTCTGTATTTATTTTTTTGTACAATATAATGTCTGGGTGCCTTTATCTGTTAGTGA
>NC_084617.1:50163888-50276388 GCF_033978795.1 Nerophis ophidion | reverse complement strand
TGTATTTGATAGGTGCCGTTGGAAATTCAACTATTTCTTATTTATATATATAATAAAATAAATATATATAGCTAGAATTCACTGAAAGTCAAGTATTTCATATATATATATATATATATATATATATATATATATATATATGAAATATATATGAAATACTTGAGTTGGTGAATGATACGCCAACCCTCTTAACCACGCCCCCCGCCCCAACCACGCCCCTCCGCACCCCCACCTCCCGAAATCGGAGGTCTCAAGGTTGGCAAGTATGCATACACTTACCAGGGCGTCATTTACCATTACTAGAACATACCGTTGTTCTCCGCTTGAGTAATTACACTCGATCAAGCCTTTTAAACAAGCCGCACTATAAAATGTTTCTAAAATAAAATAGTCTATTAAATTATTTTACATATTATATTCAATAATTAGAAGTATGAACCTGATTTGTGCTGATATCATATATATTATCTGTTGGTATCGGCCAATAATCAAGGCTTCAATTGGAAATTGAAAAGGTTGTATCAGGACACTCCTACTTTGCAGTAATGTAGAATAGAAATGGGATTTATGGCTCTTTTGAAGCGAGCCGGATCTTGAGGAGCCATTCTTTTCAAAGACCCGTTTAAAAGACAGGCTCTTTATAATAGTTACTTTTTGTTTTTTTGAGGTTTTTTTTATCATCAAAGAAACAATTACTAGCATCAGTTATACGATAGGGTGTATAGAAGAATATCCAAATGTACACAAATCTTACTCTACTGGTGAGAATTATTCTGAAATTTTGACCATAATCTTATTTTTGTTGTATTTTCATTGTAAACATTCCTAAAGTAGGTGCCATATTTAATGCTTGGTCAGTGACGTCATTAGTCTGAATTTTCCCTCATCTAACAACATGTGTAGCATATTAACTGTATAGAAAATACACAAATAAAATAGGAATAAAATGCGTTAATAATAAAAATAATAAATATATAATAAAACGTATGTACTACCATACCTGGTGTGCGTACACTTTATGGTTATGAAAAGTGAATCCAAAAAGAAGTAATAATCCATCCATCTAGTAATAATAATATATAATAATAAAAACAATAATTTCAACATATATATATATGTACATATATACTGTACATACCTATATACATACTTACATATATGTATGTATATATACTATATTATGTATATATATATATATATATACATACATACATACATATATATGTATGTGTATATATAATAATATGTGTATGTATGCATATGTATGGATATATGTATATTTATAAATAAATATTTATAAATGTGTATATATATTTAGATATATATATATATGTATGTATGTATACATGTAAATATATTTAATGTATTCATTGTTCTTATGTGTAAAAATACATTTATCTTAAAGGCCTACTGAAATGAGATTTTTTTTATTTAAACGGGGATAACAGGTCCATTCTATGTGTCATACTTGATCATTTCCCGATATTGCCATATTTTTGCTGAAAGGATTTAGTACAGAATATCCACGGTAAAGTTCGCAACTTTCGGTTTTAAGAGAAAAGCCCTGCCTCTACCGGAAGTCGCAGACGATGACGTCACAAGTTTGGGGGCTCCTCACATATTCACATTATTTTTAATGGGAGCCTCCAACAAACAGTGCTAATTGGACCGAGAAAATTACAATTTCCCCATTAATTTGAGCGAGGATGAAAGATTCGTGTTTGAGGATATTGATAGCGATGTACTAGAAAAAAAAAGATGAAAAAAAATAAGTAAAAAAAACTGTGATTGCATTGGGACAGATTCCGATGTCTTTAGACACACTTACTAGGATAATTCTGGGAAACCCCTTATCTTTCTATTGTGTTGCTAGTGTTTTAGTGAGTTAAATAGTACCTGATAGTTGGAAGGGTGTCTCAGGGGAGTCGATGGCAGCTATGGACGCCACAAGCTCAGCTTTTTTCCGGTAAGAACTGACTTTTTAACCGCAATTTTCTCACCGAAACCTGCTGGTTGACATCTGGTAGGGATCCATGTTGGCTTGACCGCTCTGATCCATAGGAAAGTTTCACCTCCAGGAATTTTAAACTAGGAATCACCGTGTGTTTGTGTGGCTAAAGGCTAAAGCTTCCCAACTCCATCCTTCTACTGTGACTTCTCCAATATTAATTGAACAAATTGCAATAGATTCAGCAACACAGATCTCCAAAATTCTGTGTAATTATGCCGTTAAAGCAGACGACTTTTAGCTGTGTGTGTGCGCAGCGCTCATACTTAAAACCAGTGACGTCTTGCGTACACGTCATTATTACACGACGTTTTCAAGACGAAACTCCCGGGAAATTTAAAATTGTAATTTAGTAAACTAAAAAGTCCGTATTGGCATGTGTTGCAATGTTAATATTTCATCATTGATAAATAAACTTTAAGACTGCGTGGTGGGTAGTAGTGGGTTTCAGTAGGCCTTTAAATTCAAAAAGAGTTAATCTAAATGGTAAATGTCTTTAACTCTGTCTGTCCAGTTGCCAGTTGGGTGGCATACAGGTGCGAAGTGAGCAATTGCCGACACCAAACTTGCCCGTGTACAAAAAACAGGCTCTCAACCGGGAATCGGTTCTCATTGTTCACTTAAAAGAGCAGTTCAAAAGACTTGATTCGCTTGCGAACGTCACACCTCTAACATAGAACGACACTGCGATACATTCTCTACCAAATAATAAGACTATAAAAATAACAAAATGTTACCAGTTTTGGATCCTCTGGCATAAAGGGTTGGACCAGGTCCTTGCAGTCCGGTGCAGAAGCATCACAAAACGTGGCGAGGGCCAACAAAAAGGTAAAGGCAGGCACTAGAGCCATGTTGAACTGCCACACTGCACAGTGTTACTGCCGAATATTGCTCTCTCTCTCTCTCTCTCTCTCTCTCTCTCTCTCTCTCTCTCTCTCTCTCTCTCTCTCTCTCAAAAAGACTGTTTTTGTTCCAAAATGGTTCCCGTAAAGGAGTGGAGAAAAGGTGAATTCTGCACAGAGGAACCTTGTTTCTCATCATGTTTTGACAGAGCGCTGAATGAACATCTTGACGCTTGAAAGGACTCTGGGCCAAGCGCCACAATTCGCCAAAAGCTATTCTGCAGTGTAACAAAGGTTGTTTTCCCAGCGAAGGGTCACCACAATGTTACCCGGCAACAGTCTTTGTGAAGGTTCTTTTACCAAGGGCTTAGAAAAAATCAACCACTGCACACAAGAAGTGAATAATGTTTTATTTTGTCTATTCAACTCGTTTTTGTTCCGACCTAAACACATATTTTACAGTACAGTTCAACGCGTCTTCTAATTATTCCATGTTTAGTTATTCCCCTGCACAAGGGGACATTTAAGGACACCCTGGGTTAGTAAGACATTTCCTCGTCTGCACGTGCATGTTTCACGTTCTAGTTTGCAGAGGCAGGAGTCTCAGTCTTCCTGTTGTCAGGACACAGGTCTGAAAAGCAAAACACAGGACAATGATGCAACAGGAAAGTTGGAAGTGCATATAAAAGTTAAAAATTACGTCTCACTTGTGCCCATAAAGTAGTACTCATCAGGGAAATTAAGACAGGCCGCTTGCTTCTTGAAGGTCTCCAACTCGGAAGGCTCCAGTTTACCAGTTCGGGCTTAAAAAAATTGAAATAATAACATTATAATGAAATAATAACTGAAGTAAACTGATATGGTTGATACAATCCCGACCTACAATTAAAAAGCCACAGGCCACATAAATGGCAACAAGTGATGCACTTCTGCAGCATGACAAAATTATATTGATAATTTTAAGAGACAAATTATTGATAAACTAATCAAATATTAAAATTATGGATAGCTGATCTACAACCAATAAAAATATGCAATGACAATTTGGACCTTTTCATTTTTGTCACAAAATTATCTTACTACATTCGGTGTCTGCTTACACATCATAAAACATCCATCCATTTTCTACCACTTATTCCCTTTGGGGTCGCAGGTGGCGCTGCTGCATCATAAAACATTACATGTACAATTTTCAGTGAAAAAGGGTTTACATTTCTGGCCTAGTCTGTCATTTTTTAGCTTCATAGAAAACTAAATTTAATTTTTCATGGTTTTTGCATAGCAAAAAAAAAATCTAAAAGTTTTTTGTAATACATGTATATTTTTTATTTTATTTATTATGTATACATCCATCCATTTCCTACCGCTTATTCCCTAGGTTTATATACATATACTGTTCAAATAGGATACAATATAATTTGATATACAATTGTATTTGTTTATTCTATTCTAATATTTGCATAACAGCAAAAGTCTAGTTTATTAATATAAAATAAAAAACTATTATACAATATATGTTTAAAATGTATAAAACATTGTATATTATATTTAACTCTTCCATCCATTTTATACCGTTTATTCCCTTTGGGGTCGTATAATATTTAATATATATCAAACA
This sequence comes from Nerophis ophidion, assembly GCF_033978795.1. NCBI lineage: Eukaryota > Metazoa > Chordata > Actinopteri > Syngnathiformes > Syngnathidae > Nerophis > Nerophis ophidion. The sequence goes on along the minus strand of NC_084617.1, from coordinate 50,271,920 downwards.
TTATACATAGTACTTTTTATTTTATGTTATTAATATGAAAATTATTATGTTATGCTTAATATATATTAAATGCTGTGATGAAGTGGCGACTTGTCCAGGGTGTACACCGCCTTCCGCCCGAATGCAGCTGAGATAGGCTCTAGCGACCCCAAAAGGGACAAGCAGTAGAAAATGGATGCATTATTATGGATTATGCTTAATATATATTAAATGCTGTGATGAGGCGGCGACTTGTCCAGGGTGTCCCCGCCTTCCGCCCGAATGCAGCTGAGATATGCTCCAGCGACCCCCCGCGATCCCAAAATGGACAAGCGTTAGGAAATGGATGGATGGATGGATGGATATATTAAATGTTATCCATCTCTCCATTTTCCCGACGCTTATCCGAGTCGGGGTCACGGGGGCAGTAGTCTAAGCAGAGATGCCCTCCTCCTGGCTGGAAATGCCCGAAACACCTCACCAGGGAGGCGTCCAGGAGGAATCCCTTGTTGATGCCCGAGACCTTGCAGCTGGCTCCCCTCGACGTGAAGGATCAGCGACTCTACTTTGAGTCTCTCCTGGATGACTGAGCTCCTCACCCTATCTCTGAGGGTGATCCCAGACATCCTGTGGAGGAAACTCATTTCTGCCGCTTGTCTTGGTATTCGGTCATTACCCAAAGCCTGTGACCACAGGTGAGGGTAGGAATGTTGACTGACCGGTAAATCGAGAGCGTCGCCTTCTGGCTCAGCTTCTTTTTCACTGCAGACGCTGCACCAATCCGTCTGTCAATCCCGCGTTCCATTCTTCCTGCATTTGTGAACGAGACCCAAAGATAATTGAACTCCTCCACTTGAGGCAGAACTTCACTCCCGACCCGGGGATTGCAGTCTACCCTTTTATGACTGAGAAATATGGCCTCAGATTCAGAGGTGCTAATTGTCATCCCAGCAGCTTCACACTTGGCTGCAAACCGACCTAGTGAATGCTGAATGTCCCTGCCTGACGAAGCCAACAAGACCACATCATCTGTAAAAAGCAGCGATGCGATTCTCTGGCCACCAAACTGGAAACCCTCCACACACTGACTGCGCCTAGTAATTCTGTCCATAAAGATAATGAGCTGGACCGGTGACAAAGGGCAGCCCTGACAGAGTCCAACGGCCACGGGAAACATGTCTGACTTACTACCGGCAATGCAAACCAGTCACCTGCTCCGCTTGTACGGGAACCGAATGGCGGGAGACACGATCGAATGCCTTTTACAAATCCACAAAACATGTGGACTGGTTGAACAAACTCCCATGCCCACCCCAGTACCCAAGCAAGGGTATAAATCTGGTCCTTTGTTCCACGTTCAGGACGAAAACCACATTGTTCCTCCTGAATCCAAGGCTCGACGAATGGCTGCACTCTCCTCTCCAGCACCTTGGAATAGACTTTCCCCGGGAGGCTGAGAAGTGTGATCCCTCAATAATTGGAACCCACCCCAGTTACCCCTTATTGAAAAGGGGGGCCACCACCCCAGTTTGCCAATCCAGAGGTACTTCAGCGGTTGCTGCCATGACAAGCACCAACCACCTTGCAACCCCAGCTCTGATCATCAGCAGCAGCAATGGAGGTATGGAACACGGCCCATTCGGACTCAATTTCAAGGTCCGAGTTGAAGATCTGGCGGACGGGAGCCTCTGCCAAACGTTCCCAGCTTACCCTCACTAAATCTTTGGGCCTGTCGCGTCTGTCCGGCATGGTCCCCCGCCCCCTGATCAACTCACCACCAGGTGGTGATCAGTTGACAGCTCAGTCCCTCTCTTCACCTGATTGTCCTAGACATGTGGTCGCACATCTGATAAAACCCCTACAAAATCGATCATCGACCTGTGACATAGTGTGTCCTGGTGCCACGTGCACTTATGTTTGAACGGTGGCAGAGGGGTTAGTGCGTCTGCCTCACAATACGAAGTTCCTGCAGTCCTGGGTTCAAATCCAGGCTCGGGATCTTTCTGTGTGGAGTTTGCATGTTCTCCCCGTGAATGCGTGGGTTCCCTCCGGGTACTCCGGCTTCCTCCCACCTCCAAAGACATGCACCTGGGGATAGGTTGATTGGCAACACTAAATGGTCCCTAGTGTGTGAATGTGAGTGTGAATGTTGTCTGTCTATCTGTGTTGGCCCTGCGATGAGGTGGCGACTTGTCCAGGGTGTACCCTGCCTTCCGCCCGATTGTAGCTGAGATAGGCGCCAGCGCCCCCCGTGACCCCGAAAGGGAATAAGCGGTAGAAAATGGATGGATGGATGATGTTTGTTACGGACAAACTGTGGCTAGCACAAAAGTCCAATAACATAACACCACTATGTTTCAGATCGTGGAGGCCGTTCCTCCCAATCACACCCTTCCAGGTTTCGCTGTCGCAGCCAACGTGGGCGTTGAAGTTACCTAGTAGAACGACAGAGTCCCTGGGGGGGACACCCTGCAGCACTCCCTCTAGGGTCCACAAGAAGGCCGGGTACTCTGAACTGCCATTTGGCACATACCACAGTCAGAGTCCGTCCCCGACCCAAAGGCACAGGGAAAGAAACCTTTTGTTCACCAGGGACAACTCCAACACACAGACGCCAAGCTGGAGAACTAATGATAAGCTTACACCTGCTCGCTGCCTATTCCCCACAGCAACTCCAGCATCTAGCAAAATCCAACCCCTCTCAAGGGGTTTGGTTCCAGAGCCTATGCTGTGCCCGATTATATATATACAGTACCTCTCGACCTCATGCACAAGCTCAGGCTCCTTCCCCGCCAGAGAGGTGACATTTCATGTCCCAACAACCAGATTTGGGAACTGAGGACCTTGTCGCTGAGGCATTCGCCTTCGACTGCTACCCAATCCACATAGCATCGGACTCGCATGGATCCCCCTGCAGGTGGTAGATCTTTCAGGCTGTGCCATACAGGGCTCCGTGGGGGAAATCCAGGTCACCAGGTGCTGGCTGACAAGCCTTTACCCTGGACCTGGCTCCACAGTGGGGACCTGGCATGCCTTACCTGGACGTGGTGCTATTCCTGGGTCTTCTTTTCTTCATAAAAGTATTTTGAACGGGTATTAGTCACCTCGGACCAGTTATTCTTGAGAAACGTTACCACGGGGCATGTAGCTCCTGACAACATAGCTCCTCAGATCGTTTGGGTACTCAAACCCCTCCACCACGTTATGGTGCCGATATCTAAACGTTATCTAAAATATTTTTATTTTATGTTAATAATCCATTGATCCATCCATTTCCTACCGCTTATTCACTTTGGTGTAGCGGGGGTCATGGGTGCCTATCTCAACTACAATCGGGCGGAAGGCGTCGTACACCCTGGACAAGTCACCACCTCATCGCCGTATGTTAATAATATGGACTTTTAGATATTTCATGCAAAAACAGAAAAAAATGGTGTCATTTGTTAGCCTAATATAAGACCAAATTTGATTTTTATGTTTTTTGCAAAACAGAAAAAAATACTTAAGTCTATTTTTATACAATTAAATAAAACTAATGTAATTATGTATAATTACATTCATACATTCCTTTATAGATATTTATATATTTTACACATATTTTGTATAGTAGAGTATATGGGCTATACAACTTAAATTGCTTTATCCAAATGTTGTCTCAACGCTTATACAACTACACTATAAAACTATTTCTCATATATTAACAGTTGGAAAACATGAGCCCCAAAAAAATCACCTTTTTTCACTTTGTGAGTATAACATAATCTACATTTCATTACAGTTGTACCTATTTTCACTTCTGCGCTTTGTTGACGGTCCCTAAAACATGTTTTATGTTTGCCCGTAGAATGAAAATCTCATTGGAGTATTGTACATTTCCAAATGAAGGTGCATCTCCTCTGTATATTATGGGGGTTGTTAACCTAGTATAATTGACCTAGTTTCAGCAGTCATGGCTCATAATACTGCACAATAAAAGAAGACGGACATACTAAAGAGAAAAAGATATCGGCCCAAAGATTTGCCGTCCGGCAGGAGTGTGGTGTCTTCGGACAGGAGGCACTCGGCGCAGGTCTCGTAGTACTTGCCCTCGTGATAGGAAGTGTGGTTGTTGATGTTGTCTGCGGAGATATGAAAACAACACCGATAAATTTTCAATATCATTATTTTAGGTCCTCAAATATTCAGATGCAAGAATTGTTATGTTGTTGCTTTTGTACACTCAGAACTAGGGTTGTCTCGATACCAATATTTTGGTACTGGTACTGGTACCAAAATGTATTTCAATACTTTTCTAAATAAAGGGGACTACATTTTAAAAATAAATCTTACGGTACATTAAACATATGTTTCTTATTGCAATTGGAGAAAAATGTTATCCTTAAATAAAATAGTGAACATACTAGACAACTTTTCTTTTATTAGTAAGTAAACAAACAAAGACTCCTAATGAGTCAGCTGACATATGCAGTAACATATTGCGTCATTTATCATTCTATTATTTTGTCAACATTATGAGGGGACACGCGGTAAACATTGATTATTAATCTACTTGTTCATTTACTCTAAAGATCGACTTACTTCCTGTTTCAACATGTTCTATCTACACTTCTGTTAATATGTAATAATAACTTATTCTTAGTTTGTTTGATACTTTACATTAGTTTTGGATGATACCACAAATTTGGGTATCAATCCGATACCAAGTAGTTACAGGATCATACATTGGTCATAATTTAAGTTCTCATGTGTGCAAGGACATATTTCCTGATTATATGAATATAATATGAATAGATTTTGTGACAATAAAAATGTTAATGCAATCATAGTAGTATCGAATAGATACACTCTTGTACTTGGTATCATTACAGTGGATGTCAGGTGCAGATCCACCCATTGCATTTGTTTACATTGTGACGCCGGTCAGCTATTGTATCTTCCTACAGTGTGGAGTGAAGCATGCTAAGCTTTTCCTCGTGCTGCATGGATGATACTTGTAAAAAAAACTCACTTTATTTGTCGCCATAGAGGCGAGGATAAGTGATTTAGAAGTAGCTAAAACACTGCCGATTGCGGATGGGCATTAGCCGCTAACGAGCTAGCCATGTTTTCAAGTAGCTTTCGTGAGGACGTTTCAGTGTTATAGCTTTATCTTTATATTCAGTTTTTAGGCCGAAGTTTGTTCTCCCTTTTCTGTCTACAAACTGTGTCTGCTTGTAAGTACTCAGTGTCAGTGCGCTGCCGAACATGCTCCTGTGCTCGTAAAACCAGCAATGTCGCGACAAATCGACGACGCGATGTCATGCCTGTAAAAAAAAAAATATGGCGAACCGGTAATTTTCAAACATAGTACCCTTTTTGATTCATTAGTACTGCGATACTATACTATTACCGGTATACTGTACAACCCTACTCAGAACAATAACACATTCCACGTTAAACTTTAAGAGGTTCAAAAATACAACCAGTTAATTTACCAGTTACAAATTGTACTGTATTGAAAATATTTCCACTTTCAAGGACTCAAATGTATGATTTGAGAAAAATTAAGTAAAATCATTCTTAAAAAAATGTAGATTAGAACAATTAGTAATCGCTAATTATTTAGTGGATTTAGGGACTTAAAAAGGACAAGATTGTAGGTAAGCATTTTTGAGCACCATCTTTTTTTATTTTTGGGAGGGGGGAACTGTCACGACCTTGATGAATGGTGAATCGCTTCCAATTAAAAAAAATGCTACAAAAATGACACATGGCAAGGGTGGAAAATGACCATAAACATATCATTAGAGCAATTCAAGACTTTTTGATGCAAAGAAATGGGAGTATACTCCAACTACTAATGTGTTAGACTGAAGTGAAAGAAGTAAAACCCACAAAGCAAGTGACATCCTCTCCAAGGAGGAAACAGAATTTGGTTATCACTCACTGACTGCAAATTATTGTTCATCCAAAACTTATGGTTAGTAATTTGTGTACCAATGAGTTTAAGTCCCGGAAAATAGAACCACTCTACGTAATCATTCCCAATACAGCGCATATTTTTTGCCAAACCTCTAAAAGTATACACTTTATTGACATATTATTCAGTTTTACATCCACTGAGGTGGTGTATAACAACTTTTGGGCCTGTACATGTTATTTGAGGTGACACTTACAGGTGGCGTTACTGGTCATGCCAGTCACGGTGACGTCAGCTGATCCCTGAAGACATTTATCATCATTTCTGAAAAGTGAGACACAGTCGGTGAGATATGGCGATGACAACTCAGCGTCAACAAAGGAAAATGGCGGGCTTACAGGCGGTCACCCCAGTAGAGGGAGATGATGTCGCTCCGTGAGGAAGCGGACAGTTCAATCCACGATGTGTTCACGACCACCAGGTCGTTCTTCAGGCCTGGCGTGTCCCATGAGCCCACATGGAGGACCCATTTCCCGAAGATCTGGCAACACGTCACCAAAAACACTCATGATGCAACCAAGACAACATAGAGTACCCCCGGAAATTATTGACACTTTTTCCACATTTTGTATGTTACGCCATATTCCAAATGGGAACAAAATAATTTTGTCCTCAAAGAACCCTGTAGTGACATTGTGATTTTTTTTTTTCAATTAAGCAAATTTATGGCAAAAGAAGTCCTAAAAAATAAGTATTCACATCCTTTGCTCAATACTTAGTTGATGCACCTTTGGCAGCAAATACAGCCTTGAGCCTATTTGAATACGATGCCACAAACTTGGCACACCTATCATAAGGTAGTTTCGTCCGTTCCTCTTTGCAGCACCTCTCAATCTCCATCAGGTTGGATGGGAAGCATTGTTTTTTTATCCAGGATGTCTCTGTACATTGCTGCATTCATCTTTCCTTATATCCTGACCACTGAAAACCATCCCCACAGCATGATGCTGCCATCAGCATGCTTCACTGTAGGGATGGTAGTGGCCTGGTGATGAGCGGTGACTGGTTTCCTCCACACATGACGTCTGGCATTCACGCCAAAGACTTCAATCTTCGTCTCATCAGACCAGAGAATGTAGTTTCCATGTTCTGGGAGACTTTCAGGTGCATGTTTGGAAACGTTTTACCAACAAATGGCTTCCATCTGGCCACTCCACCATAGAGGCCCGATTAGTGGATTGTTTCAGAGATAGTTGTTCTTCTGCAGCTCAGACAGAGTGACTATCGGGATCTCGGTCACCTCCCTGACTAGACTAAGATGAATGCAAACATTTACAGACATATCCTGGATTAAAACCAACACTTCCCATCCAACCCGGTGGAGAATGAGAGGTGCTGCAGCGAGGAATGGGCGAATCTACCTCAAGATATGTATGCCAAGTTTGTGGCATCGTATTCAAAAAGACTGAAGGCTGTAATTGCTGCCAAAGGTGCATCAACTAAGTATCAAGCAAAGGGTCTGAATACTTATGTACATGTGATTTCTAGTTTTTGTTTTTCCAATAATAATTGTCATTATGAGGGTATTGTCTGTAGAATTTTGAGAACGAAAAAATAACTTGGTTTTTTTTTGGAAAAGTACTCAAAACAGTCGCGTTCTATAAACATATTGGCCTTTGAGACACTAGTGATTTAGGGCTATATAAGTAAACATTGATTGATTGATTGATTGATTTAAACAGAAAAAAGCCCACAATATCAATCATTCTGAAGGTAGTTGCACAATATATACTTGTTTAAAGTGGAAAACCCTTAGCGTAACAATAGCTAATATTTTACAGTAATTTTATTTTAGACCTGTTTTTTCTTGCATCAATACGAGTGCACGCCTAAAAGTCCAAAAATGAGTCATATTAAAAAAAAAAAACAGAAAAAATGTTGCATTGATGCATCATTTCAACTTATAAAAAATGACGCATGCTGTCATTGAGACCTGTTGACGCAATACTCACAGGGCTGTGGTTGTCCAGTAAAAGAGGCTTCACCAGATCTTTGCAGTCATGTTCCGGTGATGCAGCGGCACACAAGGAGGTGAGGGCCAGCAGAACGACGACCAACTGTGCAGACATGACTGAGTGAAGATGGCGCAGCAGCACACTGATGTCAAGGAGGCCTGCCTGCAAGATACCCCCTCCAAAGATGCGTTGCGTAACAGTGGGCTGCCACTAGGGCACATTGTATCCTCTTTATCTTGTTATATAACTGCGAGCTGGCAGCGTATGAATAGCAGGACCTGTCGGTCTTTTATTCTGGTGACATGCACACACAGGCAGCAACAAACACAAGCTTCATTTACCACCAATAGTGGCTTCAAATACAAAAATACAAACCCTGTTTCCATATGAGTTGGGAAATTGTATTACATGTAAATGTAAATGTAATAAAATGATTTGAAAATCCTTTTCAACCCATATTCAATTGAATGCACTTCAAAGACAAGATATTTGATGTTCAAACTCATAAACTTTATTTTTTTTTGCAAATAATAATTAACTTAGAATTTCATGGCTGCAACACGTGCCAAAGTAGTTGGGAAAGGGCATGTTCACCACTGTGTTACATCACCTTTTCCTTTAACAACACTCAATAAACGTTTGGGAACTGAGGAAACTAATTGTTGAAGGTTTGAAAGTGGAATTCTTTGCCTTTCTTGTTTTATGTAGAGCTTCAGTCGTTCAACAGTCCGGGGTCTCCACTGTCGTATTTTACGCTTCATAATGCGCCACACATTTTCGATGGGAGACAGGTCTGGACTGCAGGCGGGCCAGGAAAGTACCCACACTCTTTTACTATGAAGCTACGCCAGCTAACACGTGGCTTGGCATTGTCTTGCTGAAATAAGCAGGGGCATCCATGATAACGTTGCTTGGATGACAACATATGTTGCTACAAAACCTGTATGTACCTTTCAGCATTAATGGTGCCTTCACATATGTGTAAGTGACCCATGCCTTGGGCACTAATACACCCCCATACCATCACAGATGCTGGCTTTTAAACTTTGCGCCTATAACAACCCGGATGGTTATTTTCCTCTTTTTTCTGGAGGACACCACGTCCTCTGTTTCCAAATATAATTTAAAAGGTGGACTCGTCAGACAACAGAACACCTTTCCACTTTGCATCAGTCCATCTTAGGTGAGTTCGGGCCCAGGCAAGCCTGCAGCGTTTCAGGATATTGTTGATAAATGTGTTTGGCTTTGCATAGTAGAGTTTTTACTTGCACTTACAGATGTTGTGAACCAACTGTAGTTACTGACAGTGGTTTTATGAAGTGTTCCTGGGCCCATGTGGTAATATCCTTTACACACTGATGTCGGTTTTTGATGCAGTACCGCCTGAGGGGTCAAAAGTCTGTAATATAATTGCTTATGTGCAGTAAGGAAGCAGTGCCTGGGGAATTTGTGGTGGCTCTCCTATTTCTGGTGCTGAGGTTGCCGAGGTAGTTAAAAAGCTCCTCTGTGGCTGGGCCCCGGTGGTGGATAAGATCCGCCCGGAGTTCCTTAAGGCTCTGGATGTTGCGGGGCTTTCATGGTTGACAAGACTCTGCAACAATGCGTGGACATCTGTATTGGCAGACCGGGGGTAGTGGTTCTTCTCTTTAAGAAGGGGAATCGAAGGGTGTGTTCCAACTATCGTGGGAACACACTCCTCAGCCTTCCCGGTACGATCTACTCAGGTGTACTGGAGAGGAGGCTACGCCAGATAGTCAAGCCTTGAATTTAAGAAGAGCAGTGTGGCTTTCGTCCTGGTCGTGGAACTGTGGACCGGCTCTATACTCTCAGCAAAGTCTTTGAGGGTGCATAGGAGTTTGCTGAACCAGTCTACATGTGCTTTGTGGACTTGGAAAAGTCCTCTGGGGAGTGCTCCGAGAGCATGGGGTATCGGACTGTCTGATTGTGGCAGTCTGCTCCCTGTATGATCGGTGGCAGAACTTGATTAAATTCAATTCAAATTAAATATTTGAACTCACAATTTGTAGCACCCATTCGACGCCGTATAAGCCAGTGGTACCCCTTGTAGTCAGTTGATTCGAGTGGAAGTGGCGACCATTTCCCCATTTCATTTCCGAGACAGTTGAGCGAGCTGTCTCACAAGATCTTTAAATATCCTTCTTGAAAATGGCCTTGCAAATATATATCTACCCTAATCAACGTTTGATGGCGCAGTGGAAGAGTGGCCGTGCGCAACCCGAGGGTCCCTGGTTCAAATCCCACCTAGTACCAACCTCGTCACGTCCGTTGTGTCCTGAGCAAGACACTTCACTCTTGCTCCTGATGGGTGCTGGTTGGCGCCTTGCATGGCAGCTCCCTCCATCAGTGTGTGAATGTGTGTGTGAATGGGTAAATGTGGAAGTAGTGTCAAAGCGCTTTGAGTACCTTGAAGGTAGAAAAGCGCTATACAAGTACAACCCATTTACCATTTGATTAGGTGGTGAACACAGAACAGAACATATACAAGCGGTCATATCAGAGTATTGTCTGCATACAACACACAACATGGAGGGAAAGACCAACGGTTGCACTAACATTGATTTAACCAGATTGTATAAATCTTTTGATGATATTACGGACCGTAGATGGTGAAATCCCTAAATTCCTTGCAATAACTCATTGATACATGTTGTTCCTAAACTGTTCGAAAATTTGGTCAGGCATTTGTTCACAAAGTGGTGACCCTCGCCCCATCCTTGTTTGTGAATGACTGAGCATTACATGAAAGTTGCTTTTTTATCCAATAATGGCATCCACCTGTTCCCAATTAGCCTGTTCACCTGTGAGTTGTTCCAAATAAGTGTTTGATGAGCATTCCTCAACTTTCTCAATTTTTTTTTTACCAGCTAAGCTAATATTTGCAAAAAAAAACAAAGTTTTCCAGTTCGGTTGTTGAGTATCTGGTCTCTACAGTCTATTCAATTGAACATAGGTTTTGTTTTTATATTGTTTTATTGATTTGGTTTTTATTAACCATTTACATAACATGCCAACTTCACTGGTTTTGGGTTTTGTAGTTCTGGGTGGAAATTAAAAAGTAACTTGACAGTAACTAATTAAAAAGGTAACACTGATCAAGACATTATTAATTCCATATGTCAAATCTCCTATTTGACTTCAACCTTTGCAAACACAACTGCTGTAGTGTTTGCAAAGTTTGAAGTCAAATTTTCAGAAGTGCATTCTCTAGCTCAGGGGTGCCCATTACGTCGATCGCGAGCTACCAGTCGACCGCGGGGGGTGTGTCAGACGATCTCCAGCCAGGCTTAACAAAAAAATAGACCTAAAAATTAGTGATCATCAATCTTCACCAAGACGTCACTTAAATTACATTCACGGTACCGGAGGGTCTTGTGAGATGACGCTGGCTGCTGCAAGATCATTATTATGAAAATATGACCGAGAGGAAGGCGAGAAACACATTTTATTTCAACAGACTCTCGCGCCGTACCTTCCGTCAAAACTCTAAAGGCCTACTGCACATTTCCTATCTTCACAATAAAAGCCCTGCTTCATGCTGCCTGCGCTAACTAAATACAGAGTCTCGGAAAACTGGCGTGCACAAGTGATCTCTCAGAAAGCTGGCGTGCACATCACTTGTGCATGCCAGCTTTCCGAGACTCTTATTTTGTTAGCGCAGGCAGCATGAAGCAGGGCTTTTATTGTGAAGATAGGAAATGTGCAGTCGGCCTTTAGAGTTTTGACGGAAGGGACGGCGCGAAAGTCTGTTGAAATAAAAAGTGTTTCTCGCCTTCCTCTCTGTCATTTTTTCATAATAATGAACTGGCAGCAGCCAGCGTCATCTCACAAGACCCTCGGGTGCCGTGAATGTCAATCAAGCAAGCTACGGAATTTGCCGCCAATGTTTTTCTTGTAAAGTGTATGGAAGCTGGATGAATTAGATGCCGAAAACCAACCACTTTCATGTGGTATTGTACAGAAAGGACAACTTTTTTTCTCCTCCATTTGAAAATGTGGGCGTTATCATCATTACTGTCTGATTCCAATCAATGCAAGTCATCAGAATAAGGTAATGCACCAACTTATATTCGTGTCTTTGTGAAAGAAAGACATCTATATGTGTTACACATGCTTGTATTATCATTAAACACATTTAACTTGTTTACAAAAATGTCTCTTTCATAAATAAATAGATATAAATGATATATATAAATGAGGTAGATCCCCTCGAGTTGGTCAATTGAAAAGTAGCTCGCCTGCAGAAAAAGTGTGGGCACCCCTGCTCTAGCTCTTGTAAAGAGAAAGTTAAACCATTACTTTGTGATCCATTTTGTTGAAAAGATTAAACCAGACCGGATAAAATGATTACGCTTTGTCATTCCATCTCATGCTGTATCTGTCACTGTTGGGGATGGGTGTAATTTCAACCCAGGAGCTTGTGGCTGGGGAGAGGGAAGTCTGGGTTTCCCTGCTTAGGCTGTTGCCCCCGCGACCCGACCTCGGATAAGCGGAAGAAGATGGATGGAGCTAGTGACGTTTTCAAATTCCTTCATAAAATGCTCATTGTCTGACGTTCCAAGAGTAAAAATCCATTTTCCAGTTAGCTATGGACACATACAGTAACATATTGACAAAGTATGTTTTCAGGGGGGGGGCTTCACGGTGGCAGAGGGGTTAGTGCGTCTGTCTCACAATACGAAGCTCCTGCAGTCCTGGGTTCAATCACAGGTTCGGGATTTTTCTGTGTGGAGTTTGCATGCTCTCCCCGTGTCTGTGTGGGTTCCCTCCGGGTACTCCGGCTTCCTCCCACTTCCAAAGACATGCACCTGGGGATATTTTGATTGGCAACACTAAATTGGCCCTAGTGTGTGAATGTGAGTGTGAATGTTGTCTGTCTATCTGTGTTGGCCCTGTGATGAGCTGTCGACTTGTCCAGGGTGTACACTGCCTTCTGCCCGATTGTAGCTGAGATAGGCGCCAGCGCCCCCCGCGACTCCAAAAGGGAATAGGCGGTAGAAAATGGATGGATGGATGGATGTTTTCAGGGTCAGGGTTCTCTATAAGCCATGGAAAGCAGTAACAACTTGGATGAAACATACCAGGCTGCGATCCTCCAAAGGAGCTGTAAGCTCCTCACAGGTGGGATCTGACGCAGTAGTCAGGGGGCAAAGAGCCAGCAGACCTAAGCAAAAGTAGGCCAACATGATGACAAGTGAACACTGGCTGAGAGCACGAAGACTGTGCATGGATGCAATAAAGAGGACTTTTTATACAGAAAGAGAACCTGACAAACAAAAAAGGTAAACAAAGAATTAGGACCTTGTCCTTGTTTTTAATGTCTGATTGAAAGAATAATGTTTGTTTTGTGTTTAGGCCAAAGGATGCACTCTATCAAAGTCAGGTTTGATTTGAGAGCTGTACCTGAAGGATTTGAAGAGCTCCTTGTTGCACATCACCTTAACAGTTGGATCGAAATCATGTGCATATTAAATTTTGAGAGTAGTTTGTTTTTTTCATCTTTAAATTAGGGATGTTACCATAAACATTTTGGCCTTGGATCCGATTTTGAGACCTGATACTACACTTGAACAAAAGATTATAGAACTGAAAAGGTTTTAGAGCAAGTAACTAAAGTGAACACAATAACACATTTTCATAAAGCATATCCTATTGTATTTATGATTTGCTAGCATTGTTGTAAATTAGATGATTGTTATCAAGGTGAACTGCATTTTCTGGGGGATTTTGCCTATTATTCACAATCTCTTTCTGAGATAAGAACACATCTTTCTATTTTTTATGCATTCTAAATTGTAAATAAACGCTAGCAAGAGGCAGCTAACAATGCAGGTTTTAGGAGTCAATCTATTCTGCCTCTAAAGCCCTCTAGAAACATCCATAAATATCCATCAATGTTTTATATACAGTACATGCTGTAAATATACGCATAATGCAGTAACGGGTACATTCATAATAACACATAATTACTTCCGGAACATTGTTTTTGGGGCATTGCAAAATTTGCCGGAAACAACTAATCATGGCAGACTTTATAAGGGACAACAAAGACTAGTTTGGTATAAATGATGATCTACAACCTTCTATTCTTTAGCCTGAATATAAAAATGACTTACAGGTTTTAGAAGCTGATGATAAGTAGATCCAGCTCTAGTGAAACACCAAGCATCATGTGACAGTATTGCTAAGTGCTAAACAAGAAATAAAAATTATGAACATAATAAAACAATCACTGACTGTACTCTGCGCTCACTGAGATGCCGACTGACGGGATGTTTGTATCTTTCAGCTCAAGACTAGTGTTCCCCATTTAGATGATGAATTAATCATAACCTTAACTAATCACCTAGGAAAAAATAGGTGGGACCAAATGAGCATATTGTCTTCCTATATGTCTTCGGGTCAAACCTGAATTTCAAAATTTACCAATTTCTAATCCAGGGTGTACCCCGCCTACCGCCCGAATGCAGCTGAGATAGGCTACAGCATCCCCCGCATCCCCGAGAGGGACAAGCAGTAGAAAATGGATGGATGCATGGATATCCTAAAACTTCTACTATATAAGTGAGAGACATGATTTATAATTTATCAATAAGTTCTACCCACTTACAGTCGAGGCAGCAGCTTGGAATGACAAGCGCTGCAATAGCTACATTCCCTAATTATGGCTCCGTTTTACTAAAAGTAGTTCCTCGACGTTAGTGTGTTCAATAACAATGAGGGATGAACGATCAGGGGACAAGTCGGTAGGACTGGAGCCCCATAGAGGCATCCTCATCCCCTCACCAACCCTATCCGGAGGGCAATCCCTTGAAAGGACAAATTTGCTTGCAGTTGATTTCTTGCTGCATATATTATTCTCATCTAGAATTCATGTCTGCAGTTGTTTTTATGGTGTGAAGCTCACATTTTGTCTCATGAATTAGCAATAGATGTCCCTGTTGTTTAGCAATATGGCGTAGTGGCGTAGTGGGTAGAGCAGCCGTGCCAGAAACCTGAGGTTTGCAGGTTCGCTTCCCCTCAAAGTCGCTGCCGTTGTGTCCTTGGGCAGGACACTTCACCCTTTGCCCCCGGTGCCGCTCACACCGGGGAATGAATGATGAATGAATGATTGGTGGTGGTCGGAAGGGCCGTAGGCGCAAACTGGCAGCCACGCTTCCGTCAGTCTACCCCAGGGCAGCTGTGGCTACAGATGTAGCTTACCACCACCAGGTGTGAATGAATGATGGGTTCCCACTTCTCTGTGAGCGCTTTGAGTATCTAACAATAGAAAAGCGCGATATAAATCTAATCCATTATTATTATTATTATTATTATATGTGGTTTAGCCTACAAGAGATGTATTAATCTAGTTTATTGATACTATCAAGGATATTTTTTTGATGCTAATAAATAGCACTAGAGATGCTAAAATGTGGTCATCCGTGTCGAATAAACATCACGTTCGTTTATTTGCACGACCAGGTCTTTGTAATTATATGTAGGGATGGTAACCACAAAAGAACACAAACTAATTCAATATCTTGTCGTTTCTTTACGTTTAGTTCTGCTCTCAAACACTACCAATGTAGTAGAGAATAATCTTTGTTGCTTCACAGAAAGTTTCCCAAACAAATGATCACATTGTTTTTTCAACAAAGTGATCTCTGCAGACACAAGCATGGCCCGATTGTATTCCACAAGATGATCAAAGTGATACTTTTAAGAGTATTACTTTTTTTCCCCCCCTGACTTTATTACCTTAATGAACCACTTCTTTTCTATCCCTCTATTTGAATGACTGTAACACCATAAAACAGAACAGCGATACAGCATCTTCTAATCAAATTCTACACTCACTCTCACTTGTTTTTCAGAAAATACGACGTATACAATCCAGTTATAGAGGTAATTATTATTATGGGCCTGCTGCAATGCAAGTGCCCATTCACATGCCAAGCCGCAGTAAATTCCCCTACATAGTAAGCAGCCCTTTTTATTATTCCTCATACTTCAAAGTTTATTTTAAATTTTTTCTATCCTAAACACTGTCGATTAATGTGCAACCAACCAACAAACAAATATAATACCGTCGGAAATGGCTTCAATGAGGGCATCAGCGGTATTTATTTTTGGGATCATTTGGTGTTACCGTGGCTATTCCGGAACCAAATCGCTATGGGCCCGTTGAATAGGTATGCAACATTTATAATGGAGGATTTTGCCAGCAGAACGCTCAAAACTGTTAGATTACCTCCTCATGTAGCTCAGCCATACTTTCATGTGGCTCAGTTTTTAACGTCTCATTTTGTCCACACACTTGTTTCCTTTAACCTTGGCCAAAAAGTTTTTAGGTCTAAGGTTTGGTTTTTGCTGGGTGGCCGACTGAAGGAGGCGAGCGCCATCGAGGCTCCCCCACAAAAGAGGATGGCGTACCCTCTATATCAGTGGTTCTCAACCTTTTTTCAGTGATGTACTCCCTGTGAACATTTTTTTAATTCAAGTACCCCCTAATCAGAGCAAAGCATTTTTGGTTGAAAAAAGAGATAAAGAAGTAAAATACAGCACTATGTCATCAGTTTCTGATTCATTAAATTGTATAACAGTGCAAAATATGGCTCATTTGTAGTGGTCTTTCTTGAACTATTTGGAAAAAAAAGATGTAAAAAAAACTAAAAACTTGTTGAAAAATAAACAAGTGATTCAATTATAAATAAAGAGTCCTACACATAGAAGTAATCATCAACTTAAAGTGCCTTCTTTGGGGATTGTGATAGAGATCCATCTGGATTCATAAACTTAATTCTAAACATTTCTTAACAAAAAAATAAATCTATAACATCAATATTTATGGAACATGTCTACAAAAAATCTAGCTGTCAACACTGAATATTGCATTGTTGCATTTCTTTTCACAGTTTATGAACTTACTTTCATATTTTGTTGGTAACCCTAACCCTAAACCTAACCATAACCCTAACCCTAACCCTAACCCTAACGTAAGAATCTACCAACGTGATTACAGTGGTCCAAGTTCCTCTGTACAATAGGAGCACTCAAGTGTTTTTAGGAGTTTGCTGCACAAATGTTTGTCTTACAAGTTTTAAGCCCTGCACAACTGCATCTTCTTGGGATCCAATTTGTCGTATTTGCGTCACAAAAGTTTGTCTTGGTTGGTCCTCCTTCCATCCCACCACTTGATGGACCATTGGACTGTTTTTTTCCTCTTCCCGAAACCCAATGTTGCTGCCCCACGCACACTCAGTATGTTTACATGCACTAAAATAATAATTATTGCATGGATTTGGTTGAAATTACGTTTTTAAAAACACATGTAAATAGTGTTTGATTTACTTCAGAGCGTAAACAAGATATTAGCTGATAGATGATCAGCTAATATCAGCTAACAGAGATTGAAATGAAAGAATTTCAATCTCTCCACAAACACTATCAGGTGGTTTGAATCTTACCTCGCAGATCGCTCTCAGTGCGTAAGAATAAATGACAAAACTTTGCCGCTCAGCTCCTGTACCACAGGGGTACCTCAAGGGTCTATTCTGGGACTACTGCTCTTCAGTTTGCACATTAATAACCTACCTATCGTCAGTGAAGATGTAGAGATCTTGATGTATGCTGACGACACCTTCGTCTTTACTCACGGTTTCAATGCAACTCTGGTTGCAGCTAAGCTATTCGAGACAATGACCGAAGCATCAAAGTGGCTGAACCAGTCCACCCTTACGCTGAACACAGATAAAAACCTCACAATGTATTTTTCAAACAAACAAAATCAAAGTGTTCTCCCAAACATCCATCTGAATAGTTACATGATAAGTAATGCTGAGGAAGTTAAAAATTCCTACACATGATACGAGATCCTGAGCTAAATTTTTAAAATCCTGTTAAAAAGCTGTGTCGTCCTCTGAAATATATAATTGCCAACTTCCAGCACATCAGGAGCTTTTCATCATTTGAATCACCTAAATAGTTTTTCATTGCAGTGACTGTATGTCATCATGGTCTTTTAAGCCAGTTTTAAATTCTCTCAGATCATTACATAATCAAGCACTGAAAATCCTCGATAAACAAAGTTTCGTTATCATTGTATGTAGCTTCTAAAGAAGAAAGAGGTTTTACAGTAGCACATTAACATCAGATGAATAACATTATTCTACAATCCCATTAATACCATAGAAATGGCCACCTATGTCATTTTCCGGACAAGATAAAAACTTGAATAATTTCAAACACATATCCTTACAATAACCACACCTATGGGTGTTTGCTCTACATGTAGTTAGTAATTAGTTGTGGACAGAAGAAACTGGAAAGTTGTACACAACATCAGTGTTTGGCACAACACTGATAGCAGCAAATAATACAAAACCTGTTTCCATTTGAGTTGGGAAATTGGGTTAGAAGTAAATAAAAACAGAACACAATGATTTTTAAATCCATTTCAATCCATATTCAACTGAATATGCTACTAAGACAACATATTTGATATTCTAATTCATAAACTTTATTTTATTTTTTTGCAAATAATAATCAACTTAGAATTTCATGGCTGCAACACATGTCAAACTAGTTGGGAAAGGGCATGTTCACCACTGTGTTACATCACCTTTTATTTTAACAACACACAATACACTTGGGAACTGAGGAAACTAATTGTTGAAGCTTTGAAAGTGGAATTATTTCCCATTCTTGTTTTATGTAGAGCTTCAGTCGTTCAACAGTCCGTGGTCTCCGCTGTCTTCATTTACGCTTCATAATGTGCCACACATTTTCGATGGAAGACTGGTCTGGACTGCAGGCGGGCCAGAAAAGTACCCGCACTGTTCTTTTACAAAGCCACGCTGTTGTAACACGTGCTGAATGTGGCTTGGCATTGTCTTGCTGAAATAAGCAGGGGCGTCCATGAAAAAGACGGCGCTTAGATGGCATCATATGTTGTTCCAAAACCTGTATGTACCTTTCAGCATTAATGGTGCCTTCACAGATGTGTAAGTTATCCATGCCTTGGGCACTAATGCACCCCCGTACCATCACAGATGCTGACTTTTGAACTTTGCGTCAATAACAGTCTGGATGGTTCCCTTCCCCTTTGGTCCGGATGACACGATGTAGAATATTTCTAAAAACAATTTAAAATGTGGACTCGTCAGACCACAGAACACTTTTCCACTTTGCATCAGTCCATCTTAGATGATCTCGGGCCCAGAGAAGCTGGCGGCGTTTCTGGATATTGTTGATAAATGGCTTTTGCTTTGCATAGTAGAGCTTTAACGTGCACTTACAGATGTAGCGACAAACTATATTTAGTGACAGTGGTTTTCTGAAGTGTTCCTGAGCCCATGTGGTGATATACTTTCGATATTGATGTTGGTTTATGATACAGTGCTGTCTGAGGGATTGAAGGTCGCGGTCATTCAATGTTGGTTTCCGGCCATGCCGCTTACGTGGAGTGATTTCTCCAGATTCTCTGAACCTTTGGATAATATTATGGACCGTAGATGTTGAAATCCCTAAATGTCTTGCAATTGTACTTCTTAAACTGTTTGACTATTTGCTCATGCAGTTTTGGACAACGGGTTGTACCTCGCCCCATCCTTTCTTGTGAAAGACTGAGCATTTTTTTGGGAAACATTTTTTATACCCAATCATGGCACCCACCTGTGAGATGTTCCAAATAAGTGTTTGATGAGTATTCCTCAACTTTATCAGTATTTATTGCCACCTTTCCTAACTTCTCTGTCACGTGTTGCTGGCATCAAATTCTAAAGTTAATGATTATTTGCAAAAAAAAAAAAAGTTCATCAGTTTGAACATCAAATATGTTGTCTTTGTAGCATATTCAACTGAATATGGGTTGAAAATGATTTGCAAGTCATTGTATTCCGTTTATACAGTATTTACACCTAACACAATTTCCCAACACATATGGAAACGGGGTTTGTAGAGTTGACCTACATTTATGTCGATGTCAGAATGGATGAATTGTCTGTAGATGGCATCATAGTGTTACGAATGAAATGTGTCCTTTTCACTATGTTCCTGGTGTACAAATATTACATGTTCAAGCCGTACTTATTGGTTTTGGCAATGGCTTCCTTATCCCGCCAGGAAAATCATGTGCTTGGCTGTCGTTCATACCAAGCCCCCACCCCTCTTTCAATGTACGCTATTTAAGAGCTATGATCGGATTAATTCTGAATTTGTCCCACCCATCGACAGGACAAAATTAAATATGATTGGATTTCGTTTCTGTCAATTTCTTCGTCTGGTATTTTTACTTTTTCCAACAAGTCAGTTACTTGTTTTATCGTCTTAGTCAACATTCCTCTGTTTTGATTACTGATCAACTTATTTTTACCTTTTTGGCAACTTTCAAGTGAATCATTCGGTCAACGTTCACATGGACTGTTTATTAGAATAATTGATCATTAAGAACGGGAACACACACAGATGTGGAAATGATCGAAGCAAAGGATGAAAAAATAGACCGTTACTCTGCATCCACATTCTGTTCCTCCACTGTTCTTATTACTCATGAAAACTAACTCCTTTTATTGTAGTCTTTTGACAGACACTTGTGCAGTAAGTCAGGCGACAGTCAGTCGTATTTTCCGTCCCCAGGATGTGTTTCGTCTATCGTAGCCTCTATTCTGGACAGAGTTCTAGAAGAGAAAACAGCATTACAATTGTCATATAATCGTGTCCAACTGAGACATAATAGTGTCTTACCCGTGTTGTCTGCAAAGTGCAACTTTTTCGTGAAGTTGAGACATGCGGCTTGTTTCTTGAAATCCTCCAGCTGAGCATCATCGAGTGTTCCAGTCCTCGCTGTTACATGCAGAGACAGGCTTATGATGTCACAATAAACCAATCAAAATCCTTGTCGAAGATAATATGCCGGTAAATATGGATACAACTTAAAAGCGTTGACTCACTTAAAAGGAGGAGCAATCTGCCCTTCATGGGACTCCTCAAGTTAGGGAGATTTACTGTCATGTGGTCGACGAGGAGGAGGCAGTCAGGACATGACTTGAGGTATTTCTCCAAATGTTCTTCAGCATTGAGGCTGTACTGAGCTGTTAGACATCAGCATGAAATAGCGTCATTCATGAATCTCCATCCAGTCAACCATTAGGTGGGAGTTGATCACATGCAGACGATGCAGGAGAGTCAGCTACTGTATGTACATTAGGGCTGCAGCTATCAATTATTTTAATAAATCGAGCAATCTATAAATTAATTTGTTTGATTAATCGAGTAATCGAGCAAAACGGACTTTCTCGCAGCAATGCATCTTTAAGGGAAAATAGTTGAAATAAACAAGGATTTTTTTTAAAATGCCTTAACACGTTCTTATAAGTGCACAACATGGATATTGCATTTTTACCATAAGAAAATCACAAACAAACAGATACTAGATAATGAAAACGGTGTCACGGCGCAGACTTGAACCCGCTTTTCTCCAGTAGCTGATCTCCCAATACCTCCTCTGGCTGCGTGCCCAGACATGCCCCAGCTCGCGCTGGGTGCAGCACAGCCACGCAGCAACAACGCTGCAGACAATTGCGAATCAGCACACCTGGTCCTGACTAGAGGGAGTGGCATAAAAGCCAGTGGACTCAAGAGACCTTTGCCAGAACGTAGCCCATCTTTCACAGTAAGAATCATGTCAGGCCCCCTCCCTTGTTCCTTGCTCGCCTTCTTTGTGCTCTTCTTTGTTCCCGTGTTTGATGTGAAGTGAAGTGAATTACATTTATATAGCGCTTTACATTGTGAAACCCAATATCTACGTTACATTTTTAAACCAATGTGGGGGGCACTGGGAGCAGGTGGGTAAAGTGTCTTGCCCAAGGACACAACGGCAGTGACTAGGATGGTGGAAGCGGGGATCGAACCTGCAACCCTGAAGTTGCTGGCACAGCCGCTCTACATACCGAGCTATACCGTCCCTTGTGTCTTTCACAGTGTCTTCCCTGTTGCCTCTGATCGTGTCTTGCCTCACGACTTCCACCCCGATCTCTGCTTGCCTCCCTCGACCCTTGACCCCTGCTTGGACTCGGACATCGTTGCCTCTCTCCAACCCCCAACTGCTTGCCTTCCTGCTGACTGCCTCTTCACCTTGCCCCTTGGATTCGGCGAAAGATTCACACAACACGCACCGACAACAACCCCTGGTAAAACTTACATTGTTAATTCTACACATCGTCCGCACCCATTTACTTGTGGTAGCCTATACAAACCCCACACACTCATCAAGGTTTTCGAGAAACCTGGTAAACCGCAGTTCTGCCTTGGTGTCCCCTCCTTCCCTTTGCCCGGTACACCACATATGGGACTAAAACGGTTGACTCTCTGATAAAGTATGATAACCTGAGTAATTAACAACAACAGATACACACTGGAAAAGGTATGAATTGGAATTGCAGTGTTTTAGCTACTTCTAAATCACTAATCCTCGCCTCTCTTGCGACAAATGAAGTAAGTTTCTTACAAGTATCATCCCTGCAGGACGAGGAATAGCTAAACATGCTTCACTACACACCGTAGCTCACTGGCATAACTGCAATTAGTGTATCTACACCTGACATCCTACTATGATTACATTGATATTTTGTCTTAGCATTGTAAAATCTTTTTTAATTAAAAAAAAAAAAAAATTTAAACTTAGGATATATGTCCTTGGACACAGGAACACTTAAATTATGACCATTGTATGATCCGGTAACTACTTGGTATCGGATCGATACATACATTTGTGGTATCATACAAAACTAATGTAAAGCATCCAAACAACAAAAGAATAAGTGATTTTTACATTTTAACAGAAGTGTAGATAGAATATGTTACAACAGAAAGTAAGCAGATATTAACAGTAAATGAACAATTGGATTAATAATCAATTTTTTACAGCGTGTCCTTAATAATTTTGACAAAATAGTAGAATGGAAAATGACACAATGTGTTACTGCATACGTTACCACACAAATAGGGAGCCTTTGTTTGCTTACTTAATAATGAAAGACAAGTTGTCTAGTATGTTCACTATTTTATTTAGCCTCTTAAGGCCCATGCTGGTTGTTTACATGTTTTTTTATTTTATTTCTCTTTGCTATTTGGGCTTATAGATGATGGATAGATAGATAGATAGATAGATAGATAGATCTTTGGGAGAGTTATTGGACCCCAATGAGAATAAAAACTAAATCATCTTTTGATATGATGTACTTGGTCCATAAGTGCAAAAACATGTACTTCATGTGTAGTGACATGCAAATTTTTATTTTTAGACATTTTTTTCCCAAATTCCGTTGTATGTTATACTCTTCTGACACCACCAGATGACAGTATAAGTGTTCATTTGTCGGAATAGTAGTATACCCAATTTTGGAAATAAGAGTTAAAAGGTGCTGTCCACGCATGTGGCCACTAAGGCATTTAGAGGTTAAGGAGAAAATTGCAAAAAGAAACATGTTTAATGTACCATAAGATTTTTTGTTAAAATAGAGACAATGTAATTTTTTGTGGTCCCCTTTATTTAGAAAAGTATCAAATTACATTTTGGTACCAGTACCAAAATATTGGTATTGGGACAACCCTGATATAAATGTATATAAATATATGTTTACACATATTTTAAATGTTCTTAACTTATTCCGTCACTAACTCTCACCCTGTCTCATCACTCGTTTCTTCTTGTTTAATCACGTGATTGAAAACAAAATAGTGCAGTTAAAGGAAACTTCCTTACACAGCCCTAAATAGAATATACTTACTTTCAACGGTTGCAACACCTCTCGTATAAGTGGAAGTTAAGTTTTCGTAGGTGCATTTTCCCACTCTAGTAAGGGAAAAATAAAACAACAGTTATTTTTATGCTTTCCATTTTGTCCAAAAATGTGCTCATGAAAAAAAGAAGTTACTCTTTGTGTCCCCATCTCACTGGGATATTATCACTGTCAGGGATAACTGAAAAATAAACCCAGAGGTTGATCCCTTTTTCCAGTTCATTCAAGAAATCTTGATTGTCTGACGTCCCGGCGTATAATATCCATTTTCCAGACACCTATAGACACAACAAATATTGCACTGTAACAAAGTAGAGGTACTTCGTTACTGCACCAGGCAATACAAGGCAGGGCAGTAACCTAAATACTTGACCAATAATACATCCTGTTTAGAGAGCCCAGTGAAAAGGCCATTGCAGTAGTCCAGCATGCTGGAGACAAATTAGTCCGCATTAGACAATTTTTTTTTAATTTTGGCAATATTTTTTGGCGGTAAATAGTTGCTAATGTTATTGACTTAATATAGCTGTCAAGTCTGAGTCCATTATCATCCCCAGGTTTCTAATTCGATTGTTAGGTTTCAGGGAGAGGCTCTCAAAATGTCTGATTACAATTTCTCGATGCTTTTCTGGGCCACGGACAGGGACGTCATACAGGTGGGAACGGTGAGGACAATTCTAAGGTTCTACAGCCCACTTGGGCATCACACTCATTCTCTTTTTCTGCCACATCAATATGGAATGCACTTCCAACGGGTGTAAAAGAAAGTGCTTCTCTATCCTCCTTCAAAACCGCACTAAAAGGACACCTCAGTCAACGTCTACCCTTGACCAACACCCTGCCTCCTCCACATCCCACCTTTTGGATTGTAAATAATCAAATGTAAATAATCAAATGTATATACTTGTTGTTATGCTTTCTGAGGTCACTATGTTCACTGCTGGCTGTACATATCCTCCCAAGTCAGAGCTACACTGTTTCAATGTCCATTTCTCTGATTATGCAATTGTTGACTGAAGTACTGATTTCAACCAAACTTAACCCCAATAAGTTTTTCAACACTCTTAAGTCGGGCTCCATGTTAATCAATTCATGGTACAAATATATACTATCTGCATAATACAGTCACCACACAAGTTAATCAGCATAGTATATACATTGAATTATTTACAATCCGGGGGGTGGGATGAGGAGCTTTGGTTGATATCAGTACTTCAGTCATCAACAATTGCATCAACAGAGAAATGCACATTGAAACAGAGTAGGGGTTGACTTAGTAGGATATGTACAGCCAGCAGAGAACAAAGTGAGTTCACATAGCATAAGAACAAGTATATACATTAGAAATGCATTCGATTATTTACAATCCGGGGAGATGGGATGTGAATGGAGGATGATTAAAGGGTTGAAGTTGCCTGTAGGTGTTGTGGTGCATCATGTACAGTAGATGGCGGTATTGTCCTGTTTAAGAGTGTCACATGCTGTTTACGGCGGACGAACTGCCTTATGGTAGAGTGTTAGACGTAAACGTGAATGTTGTTGTGTGCTGTTACTGCGCTGGAAGGACGTTAATGAAACTGCCTAACAATAAACCCACATAAGAAACCAAGAACTCGCCCTCGATCATTCTACAGTTATAACGTCATTGGGCAGACACGCTCTCAAACACGTCACTCAGGTCCTCATGGAGCTAGGGGGGCGTGGCCTCCAGCTCTGCCTGAATTTCGGGAGAAAATTTGTCCCGGGAGGTTTTCGGGAGAAACGCTGAATTTCGGGAATCTCCCGGAACATCCGGGAGGGTTGGCAAGTATGGAAAAGCTATGGCATGGAACAAGAAAACTTACTTGGCAAAGGCATGACGCAGACAATGAAGCCAGGCCGACTGACTGGCAAAGACAAGCCTAAATAATGCCTCTGATTAGAGCTTGGGAAGCAGGTGAGCGGGCGAGCACTAATCAGAGACAGATGAATACAATGAGTAACCATGGTGACAAAACAAACAAGGAAGTGCAAACAGGAACTAATGGAGTCTTAAACGGAAAATAACATAAAACATGATCCAAACCACAGATCATGACATTCCATCAGTAATGCCCGCATTACTATACTGAAAATCCTGTCCAGACCGCAGTCCCTGCAGTGTTTACGGAAGTAAACGTGTTTCAATTCTAGTGGTCCCAGTACTGGCGCATTTGTTGCAATATTCAAGGATTCTGTGCAATCAAAGTCAGTATTTTCTGAACTGTCTTTGAAGAGCCTGTTGGCGGTCAGTGGTGGAACATTGATTGGCATGAGTCCCTAAAACATTATTTTTGCCTGTTTCTGCTAATTTGTCAACTATTTATTTTGTAACCAACTACAATTTTATGATGAATACTACACACTGATTATATATATCATTAGCGTCGTCATTATTCGCCATTATGCAACCATAGCGTAGGAGAGTTCACACTGAAGTTGCATTATAACACTCTCTGATTCATTTGTAATATAAAACTCATAATAATAATGTATATAACATTGCTGACAGAAAAAAAAAACCTTCATACCATATGATAAGCAAGGCACGCTACTACAGCTTTGCGGTATAGGTGTGCTACTTAAACTTAATTGATGTAGTTTAAAGGCCTACTAAAATGAGATTTTCTTATTTAAACAGGGATAGCAGGTCCATTCTATGCGTCATACTTGATCATTTCGCGATATTGCCATATTTTTGCTGAAAGGATTTAGTAGAGAACATTGACGATAAAGTACGCAACTTTTGGTCGCTAATAAAAAAGCCTCGCCTGTACCGGAAGTAGCAGACAATGTGCGCGTGACGTCACTGGTTGTGGAACATTGTTTACAATCATGGCCAACAGCAGCGAGAGCGATTCGAACCGAGAATGCGACGATTTTCCCATTAATTTGAGTGAGGATGAAAGATTTGTGGATGAAGATAGTGAGTGTGAAGGACTAGAAAAAAAAAAAAGAAAAAAAAAAGGCAGGGCAGTGGGAGCGATTCAGATGTTATTAATCACATTTACTAGGATGATTCTGGAAAATCCCTTATCTGCCTATTGTGTTACTAGTGTTGTAGTGAAATTATACTGTCGTACATGAAAGTCGGAGGGGTGTGGCCACGGGTGTGGTGACCGCCAGTGTCTCTGAGGGAAGCCATGGAGGAGGCAAGAGTGTCGCAGCTGCCTAGTTTTACACGAGGAACGACGCAAGCTCCGCTCATGTCTACGGTAAGAGCCGACTTATTACCACCATGGGATCCATGTTCGCTTGACCGCTCTGTTCCATAGTAAATCTTCACCTTCGGGAATGTAAAGAAGGAAACACCGGCTTTGTTTGTGATGCTAAAGGCAGCTGCAATACACCGCTTCCCACCTCCATCTTTCTTCTTTGACATCTCCATTATTAATTGAACAAACTGCAAAAGAGTCAGTAACACAGATGTCCAGAATACTTTGTAATTATGCGATTAAAGCAGACTACTTCTAGCTGGGATCGGGCTGGAAAAAAATGTCCGCTACAATCCGAGACGTCACGTGCACACGTCATCATACGCGAAATTTAAAATTGCAATTTAGTAAAGTAAAAAAGCCGTATTGGCATGTGTTGGAATGTTAAGATTTCATCCTTTATATATAAACTATCAGACTGCGTGGTCGGTAGTAGTGGGTTTCAGTAGGCCTTTAATAGCCTTAGTTATTAAAACAGTGTTTTGTGGGCTCTAAATACTTGATGGACTGACAGACTCAGTCAAAAAGGTGGAGTTCTATGTTTTTTTTTATCTTCGCTTTTATCGTTTTCACCATAGATGGCAGGTTATTGTGATGGTCCATACCACCCATCTCTACTGGCTTGGTGTGGCCTGTGGGCCTTGAATTTGAGACCTGTGGTTTAAATGCCTTAATGTACCATTACAGTAATAACAATAAACAAACAATAATGCTTTTTAATCAATTGGATTTATTCAGTATTTGCTGTTTAATTCTAATACAGTAACAAGTTGTTGTTTAAAAATTCTGAATCAAAGAGTTTGTGCACGGACAACATACAGTATCTTTGGGTGGATATCCAGCCCGTTTTCCTGGCAAGAAAATTTTTTTGCACCAGAACCTCCTCTGTTTTCAGGTCAACTGTAGCGCTGTGCAAAGTCTCCCTGTTTGCATGTTGCCTGCTCGCTTTTCCATGCAACAACATTGCCCTCACGTGTTTGGGCCACCTCATGCACACTAAAGATGACTGAAGCTTTCTTACACTTCCATTTTCAACCATTTATATCAGGGTTTCCAAACCTTTTTTCCACCAGGGACCGGTTTAATGTATGCATTATTTTCACGGACCGGCTTTCTACTGTACGATTGGCAGATAAAAACAGCAAAACAATTGGCTACAATCTGGCACATTAACATTTTACAATCACATTGTACACTCATGCACTCACCAATAACAATTGTACTTAGTCTAGTGACATGTGATAAGAATATCAATTTATATATATTAATCATGAAATACCTTCTCCTAGATTACATAAATACTAAAAAAAACTCTACTGTATTTTGCGGATAAAAAGTTGTCTCCTGTATCTCATACTTGTGCTACAGCACACATCTCATTGTGCAAAATGTGAATGTTTTAAGGTGAACTAAACGTGAGCTCTGAAAAGGGTACATGTCTTTATTTCCATTGAGAGTGGGCCATAACATTTATGTTAGAATTTAGCATAATGGAAATGACTGCATTATTTGATTAGTATACTTTATGTTGCTGAGATAGGCGCCAGCGCCCCCCGCAACCTCAAAAAAAAAAAAGGAAAAAGTGGTAGAAAATGGATCAATGGATGATGTCAGGTTTGGGACAGGTGTGATGCTGGTGTGGCGACAATGTGCACGTCTTACATGTGGTCCAAGTATATGGGGTGCCAAATGTAAAAGTTCACTTCCACTTTTATAGCGGATATATTTCTCACTTTGCTTGGATTTAACTTACTTTTTTCAGATGTGGCTCATTTTTGTTAAAATTAAGTTAAAAGTAAATGTTGACTCAAAATATGATATGTACATGTTAAATCCAAACCGAAATCTTAAATATAAATATATTTGGAGAATATAAATCTATGTCTTCAATCTAAACCTAAATGTTGAATATAAAGCGAAATGTTAAATATAAAACCTAAATGTTGTTTATACATCTTAAATCTAAATCCAAACCAAAATATTGAATTGAAATCTAAATGTGAGCACTAAATGTTAAATGTGAGCGCTAAATATTACATCTAAATCCAAGTCTTAAATCTAAACCTAAGTCTTGAATCTAAACCTATATGTAAAATCGAAACCTAAATCCAAACCTGAATCTTAAATCTGTATCTTAAATCTAAATGTGAGTGCTAAACTTAAATTTAAACCTATATGTTGAATCTATCCCCACTGTGATTTAATTTGATTATTTTTGAAGTTATTATGCCAAACATTAGGCCCTGCGATGAGGTGGCGACTTGTCCAGGATGTACCCTGCCTTCCGCCCGATTGTAGCTGAGATAGGCGCCAGCGCCCCCCCGCGACCCCAAAAGGGAATAAGCGGTAGGAAATGGATGGATGGATGTTGAATCTAAACCTAAATCTAAACCTGAATCTTAAATATAAATATTAAATCTAAATATGAACGCTAGATGTCATATCTAAACCAACACTTTCAATCTAAACCTAAATGTTCCGTAAATCTTAAATCTAAATGTGAGCGCTAAATGTTAAATCTAAACCTAAATGTTAAATATAAATATTAAATCTAAATGTGAACACTAGATGTTAAATCTAAACCAAAATGTTCCATATACGTAAATCTGAAATCTAAATGTGAGTGCTAAATGTTAAATCTAAAACTAAATGTTAAATATAAATATTAAATCAAAATGTGAACACTAGATGTTAAATCTAAACCAAAATGGTTCATACTCCTAAATCATAAATTTAAATGTAAGCGCTAAATGTTAAATCTAAACCTAAATGTTGAATATAAATATTAAATCAAAATGTGAACACTAGATGTTAAATCTAAACCAAAAAGTTTCATATTCCTAAATCATAAATCTAAATGTGAGCGCTAAATGTTAAATCTAAACCTACATGCTAAATCTAAACCTACATATTATATCTAAACCAAAATATTAGATCTAAATCCAAATCCATTCATCCATCCATTTTCTACCGCTTGTCCGTTTTGGGATCGCGGGGGATCTCAGCTGCATTCGGGCGGAAGGCGGTGTACACCCTGGACAAATCGCGACCTCATCACATCGCTATCTCACCAAGTGTAAAGAATAATATTTGTAGGATCAAACACCTTTCTCCTGCAAAGCCACGCCCACATCTCTGCCTCTTAGTGCAGACGCTCTTACACTTTTCTTACTTGTGTTATTAGTGGGAAATTTGAATAGCCTAAATACAAGATAATAAAAATATAAGACAACTAATAAGTTACATAATAATACTCTAACTTCTTTAAAGGGGAACATTATCACAATTTCAGAAGGGTTAAAACCAATAAAAATCAGTTCCTAGTGGCTTATTTTATTTTTCGAAGTTTTTTTCAAAATTTTACCTATCGTGGAATATCCCGAAAAAAGGCTTTAAAGTGCCCGATTTTCGCTATCTGTTAAGCCACCGTCCATTTTCCTGTGACGTCGTTCAGTGATATACATGCTATCCAGGTGGATAGCACAGCAAGATATAGCGACATTAGCTCGGATTTCAGCGGCTTAAGCGATTCAGCAGATTACGCATGTACTGAAACAGATGGTTGGAGTATGGAGGCAGATAGCGAAAACGAAATTGAAGAAGAAACTAAAGCTATTGAGCGAATAGCTATTGACGCTATTCGGCCATGTCTGCCTTAGCATCGCCAGTAAAATGTGCCGACCAAACGATCGGGACTTTCGCATCTTGTGACACTGGAGCAACTTAAATATATCGATTGGTAAGTGTTTGTTTGGCATTAAATGTGGGTGGAGGGAAACGCTGGATGCAAATATAGCTACAAATGTAAATACTGCTAGCCTAAATATCATGTTAGTATCGATTAACTGGCAGTCATGCCGCGACTAAATATGTCTGATTAGCACATAAGTCAATAACATCAACAAAACTCACCTTTGTGATTTCGTTGACTTTATCGTTGGAAATGCATCTGCAGGTTATCCATACAACTCTGTGCCATGTCTGCCTTAGCATGTTAGTATGCTAAGGCAGTAAATCAACTTGAATCCGTCCCTGATCGTGTTGTTACACCCTCCGACAACACACCGACGAGGCATGATGTCTCCAAGGTACGGAAAACAGTCGAAAAAACGGAAAATAACAGAGCTGATTTGACTCGATGTTTGTAATGTGTTTGAGGAAATGGCAGTTGACTACCGTCATCGCTCCGAGAGCAAAAAATAGAAAGGCGTTTAATTTGCAAAAATTCACCCATTTAGAGTTCGGAAATCGGTTTAAAAAATATATGGTCTTTTTTCTGCAACATCAAGATATATATTGACGCTTACATAGGTCTGGTGATAATGTTCCCCTTTAAGTAAGTGGTTAATTGTAAAAAAGTAAACAGTTTGGGTGTATTACTATCAGGCACAGTCAAGAACACTAAAAAACAAGAATATTGAAGGTGGCAATGGATCGGGGAGAGGGCCCATACTGATACTTTTTCAGGGGGGCCAGAATTCTAAGCGTGGCCACAGACAAAGGTTCCAGTTTGAGTTTAGCTGAAGAAAATAGTTTTTGCATCAAGACATTGATCTGTATGATGCAGTGACAACATAAATCAGTAGTGGCCAAGTGGCACCATGGAGTGTGCAGGTAAAACTACTGGGGTCCCAAAATTCATCCCTGAGGGACTGGTCTGAGACACGGTTACCAATTTCAACAAACTACCAAAGAAAACATTTCACATACCTGTACTTCAGTTACTGATATTTCTGAAAACTTTCACTACATTTCCTACATAAAATTAAAATATCCCGAAAGATGGCAAACCAGACTAATTTTCTGATCAGAATATTTGAACGTTTCGAGTACCTACACGTCAAATATCATATTTTCAGAAGCAACACCGTTTTTTACAGAGTG
Source organism: Nerophis ophidion (assembly GCF_033978795.1). Taxonomy (NCBI): domain Eukaryota; kingdom Metazoa; phylum Chordata; class Actinopteri; order Syngnathiformes; family Syngnathidae; genus Nerophis; species Nerophis ophidion. The sequence goes on along the minus strand of NC_084617.1, from coordinate 50,240,110 downwards.
AAACAAAACGTACCAGGTTCCGATCTTCCAGAGAAACCACAAGCTCTTCACAGGTGGGATCGGATGCAGCAGTCAGAGAGGCCACAGCGAGCAAACCTAAACAAAAGTGAACAAACATGATGAGATGTTTGATGACAATCAGTGACCACGCTGAGAGCGGGAAGACTGTCCCTGGATGCAAGAAAGATGACCAACTATATAGTCTGAGACATTATGATGCAAACAAGGACTTAGGACTTGGACCTGTGAGGAATATTGACGATGTCTGTGTCTTATCTTGGATTGACTTAATGCATTGGTAGGCAACCTTTCTCTCAGTTTTTAAATAAAGTGCTGAGCAACATTTTAGTCATTCATTTTCATTTCATTTTACTGATTTATTTTGACATTCTTTGCTCTGTTTCTAGTTTGAGTTGTTGTGATTATTTACATTTTGGTGTTTCATCATGGCTGGTGAAAGTGCTGTATGGATTACAACACATTCAGTTTCAGTTCAGTTCAATACATTATTAAGCACATTCAAAAGCAACCCAAGTTAGCCAAAGTGTTATAAATACGATGCTATTTATAAAAATTGTGCGAAGCAGTGTTGCGTTTACATTTTAACATGGCAGGATTAATAAAATAAAACAACAGCCATTGCTATACCTTAAAAAAAGTGAAAAAAGATATATAAAACATTGAAATCTTTTTTTTTCCCATCAGGACTGAGGCCATGGAAGTTTAAGGAGTGCTTACACTTGTCCAACAATCTGGCCTATTATGTGTGCATCCTCTTTTCAGAACAAGATACCGAATAATCCATTCATTTTTGTTATTTAATTTACTCATTTATTTCAGGGAAAGACATGGAAAAAAAAGTACAAGGTAGACAACACATAATAAGATAAATTAATGTAATGCAAAAGGTAATGTACAGTTGTTAAGCATGATGGTGTTATTTTTGACTAAAGGGGAGGTGACGGCAAACGAACACCAGGTGGCAGTATGTCCAAAGATTTATTATATATAGTAAATATATACATAAATCTGTAGTACTACTACTACTACTACTACTACTAATACTAATACTGCTAATGAATAAACCAAGGAAATGAAGTCTGACCAAAACTGAAGTGTGTATGGTGTAAGGCTATGTGTGTAGATTAGCTGAAGGATGTCTTACCAAAATGTTGACGAGAGTGAAGTAACGCGGAAGTCCGTGGGAAAATATGTCCAAGAGGGAGGTCGAGAATCCAAAAGGCAGTCCGGGAGGCAAGGGGAACAACAGGGGATCCAGGAGAAACACGGGAAGAGTTGCGGGAAGACACCAAGAGCATCAGACAACAGAAACACGGAAGTCGCGGGGAAGAGAGAGTACGCGGGATGGAAGCCAGACACAGGATGCTTACTCAGGTACGGATGGCTATAATCCGGCGAGTGATGGCAAGTTGTCCAGGTCTATAAAGGCAGCTCCGTCATTACCATCAGGTGTGAAGTTTGCAGGTGACTGATTGCAGCTGGCGGCTGCTGCAGGGCGGAGACGCGCGCACCTCATTCCTGGATGTGTGCGCCTGTGGGCGTGTCCCGAGTGGCGCACAGATGGACGAGCGGCGCTGGCAGGGGTCTGAACCGTAACAGTACCCCCTTCTTATGGACAGCTTCCAGATGTCCCACAGGTTGAAACACCAAGAGCACAGGAACAAAAGTCAAGGGAGGGCGGAGGGGCGAACTGGTGGTGGGTCGCCCAGCCCAAGTGTCCCCGAATCCACCGGGGACGAGTCTGGTGGCGACGGCGAGTAGAATGCCGCTGACGCCGGCGAGGCGGGCAACCAAGGAACGGCCACCATCTTGGAAGTCGGGGAGGCGTACGCGAGTGGCACCATGGTGCGTCTCGCTAGAAACGAGGAGGTGACGTCTGAAGCTTAGAGGCATAGGAAGACGGCGGCGTGGAGGCAGCGGACGTCATCTGCGGCGTGGAAGCAGCGGACGTCAAAGCTAAAGACGAGGAGGGCAGCTGAAGAGTTGGCCGAGGTGCTGAAGTCGGCGTTGCAGGCCGAGGGGCAGAGGTCGGGGCCAGCCTGGGAGCTGGTGGAAACACAGGGGCCAGCCAGGGAGCTGGTGGAAACGAGGGGTTCAGCCTGGGTGCTGGCACTTGTTCGGGTGCTAGCTCGGAGTCTAGCTCGGGTACTGCCGCTAGCTTGGATGCTAGCTCGGGGACTGCCACTAGCTTGGAGGCTAGCTCGGGGACTGCCACTAGCTCGGAGGCTAGCTCGGGGACTGCCGCTAGCTCGGAGGCTAGCTCGGGGACTGCCGCTAGCTCGGGGGCTAATTGTGGGGCTGGTGCTAGCTCGGGGGATAGCTCGGGGACAGACGCTAGCTCGGAGGCTAGCTGTGGGACTGGTGCTAGTTCGGGCGCTAGCCTGGGGACTGGTGCCAGCTCAGAGGCTAGTCTGGGGACTGGAGCTAGCTCGGTCGCTAGCCAGGGAACTGGTGCTAGGTCGGAGGCTAGCCAGGGAACTGGTGGCTGTGGCTGAGAAAAGCGGAAGACAGGTGGAATTAGTTTGGCAGGGGGTAGCCTGTCTGGGTGCCGCTGCGCCGCCACACCAGCACAGCCACCAGTACTTTCCCCCCCTCCAAAATCGGATGCCAGACGCTTCCTGCAGACTGAGGAACAGTCTCTAAGGGTGGGAAGAGGGTGTCCAGGCGACGAGAAAATTGCTCTTTGCTAATATTGCTACTGAACATCCCCTTCCAAGACATGTTGACAGGACAAGACAAATCCTCCCGTGTGGAGCAAAAAAAAAAGAAAAAGACAGTGAATGGGAGAAGAGGAGGAGAAAGAAAAAAAAATTCAGAGGGGGCTGAACGAAAGTCACTGGGGCAGGGCTAAGGTACTCGGCCGTCAGGTCCCTAATCAATTCAATCAATCAATCAATGTTTATTTATATAGCCCCAAATCACAAATGTCTCAAAGGACTGCACAAATCATTACGACTATAACATCCTCGGAAGAACCCACAAAAGGGCAAGGAAAACTCACACCCAGTGGGCAGGGAGAATTCACATTCAGTGGGACGCCAGCGACAATGCTGACTATGAGAAACCTTGGAGAGGACCTCAGATGTGGGCAACCCCCCCCCCTCTAGGGGACCGAAAGCAATGGATGTCGAGCGGGTCTAACATGATACCGTGAAAGTTCAATCCATAGTGGCTCCAAGACAGCAGTGAGAGTCCCGTCCACAGGAAACCATCTCAAGCGGATCAGCAGCGTAGAGATGTCCCCAACCGATACAGGCGAGCGGTCCATCCTGGGTCCCGACGAGCGGTCCATCCTGGGTCTCGACTCTGGACAGTCAGTACTTCATCCATGGTCATCGGACCGGACCCCCTCCACAAGGGAGGGGGGGACATAGGAGAAAGAAAAGAAGCGGCAGATCAACTGGTCTAAAAAGGAGGTCTATTTAAAGGCTAGAGTATACAGATGAGTTTTAAGATGAGACTTAAATGCTTCTACTGAGGTAGCATCTCGAACTGTTACCGGGAGGGCATTCCAGAGTACTGGAGCCCGAACGGAAAACGCTCTATAGCCCGCAGACTTTTTTTGAGCTCTAGGAATCACTAATAAGCCGGAGTCTTTTGAACGCAGATTTCTTGCCGGGACATACGGTACAATACAATCGGCAAGATAGGCTGGAGCTAGACCGTGTAGTATTTTATACGTAAGTAGTAAAACCTTAAAGTCACATCTTAAGTGCACAGGAAGCCAGTGCAGGTGAGCCAGTACAGGCGTAATATGATCAAACTTTCTTGTTCTTGTCAAAAGTCTAGCAGCCGCATTTTGTACCAACTGTAATCTTTTAATTCTAGACATTGGCCGGATTATACAGTTATGTTTGACTAAAGGGGAGGTGGCGGCAAACGAACACCAGGTGGCAGTATGTCCAAAGATTTATTATAAATAGTAAATATATACATAAATCTGTAGTACTACTACTACTACTACTACTACTACTACTACTACTACTACTACTAATACTAATACTGCTAATGAATAAACCAAGGAAATGAAGTCTGACCAAAACTGAAGTGTGTATGGTGTAAGGCTATGTGTGTAGATTAGCTGAAGGATGTCTTACCAAAATGTTGACGAGAGTGAAGTAACGCGGAAGTCCGTGGGAAAACGTGTTCAAGCGGGAGGTCGAGAATCCAAAAGGCAGTCCGGGAGGCAAGGGGAACAACAGGGGATCCAGGAGAAACACGGGAAGAGCTGCGGGAAGACACCAAGAGCATCAGACAACAGAAACACGGAAGTCGCAGGGGAAGAGCGAGTACGCGGGATGGAAGCCAGACACAGGATGCTTACTCAGGTACAGATGGCTATAATCCGGCGAGTGATGGCAGGTTGTCCAGGTCTATAAAGGCAGTTCCGTCATTACCATCAGGTGTGAAGTTTGCAGGTGACTGATTACAGCTGGCGGCTGCTGCAGGGCGGAGACGCGCGCACCTCATTCCTGGATGTGTGCGCCTGTGGGCGTGTCCCGAGTGGCGCACAGATGGACGAGCGGCGCTGGCAGGGGTCTGAACCGTAACAGATGGTCCAGTTTTGCTTGAAAGGGGGTGGGAAGAAGGTAATTTATTTGATCCTAGTCCCAGCTCTCAATTCAGTGATTAAGTTTCACTGTTACTTTAAGGCAGTGGTTCTCAAACTTTTTTTTGACATCCCCCACTTTGGACAAAGGGGAGTTTTCAAGCCCCACCTGCCCCCATCGCCCTAACAGATCGCTAATGCCAAGTTTAACATTTTCAAATTTATTGAACATCAAGTAACATCAAGTTGTATACATTCCAACTCAATAACATAAAATAAAATCAAGTTCAATAATAAATAAAATAACTGTGCAGCTGTGGTATAACTTGCATCAAGTTCAATAATAAATCAAATAACTTGCATCAAGTTCAATAATAAATAAAACAAAAGTGTTATAACTTGCATCAATTTCAATAATAAGTCAAACAAAAGTGTTATAACTTGCATCAAGTTCAATAATAAATCAAATAACTTGCATCAAGTTCAATAATGAATAAATTAAAAGTGCCACTTTTTCGTGTTTTGATAAAATCTACCGCGCTCACAACATCTGTTAAAACATCATTGAATTCGGGGCTGAGCTGCCTTGATGCGAGTGCTTCCCGGTGAATGACGCAGTGTGTCCAATGCGCATTTGGCGCAACCCTCTTTATTAGAGCCTGCTGCCCGTTTCTTGACCCTGCCATGGTCTGTGCGCCATCGGAGCAAAAGTCCACACAGTTTTCCCATTTAAGGTCCTGTTCTTTGAGGAAACTGTCCATTATCTTGAACAGCTCATCGGCAGTGGCTCTATTTTTTATGTATTTGCAAAACAGTAAATCCTCGCACAGTGACTTGCCATTCAAAAAGCGGACGTATGTGATGAACAGGCAGTCTTTATTGCTGTCAGTAGCTTCGTCCACTTGTAAAGCAAAACAACTTTATTTTAATTTGTCTACGACAGGGGTCGGCAACCTTTACCACTCAAAGAGCCATTTCGACCCGTTTCACAAATTAAAGAAAACAATGGGAGCCACAAAACTCTTTTGAAATTTAAAATGAAATAACACTGTCTAATCCCCCTCTGATCCCCACAATTTCCCCCTCTGTCTTCTTTTTTTTCTCTTTCTATCCCTTGCTGCTCCAGCCCGGCTGCACAAAATGATAATATAAATAAATTTAATAAAGTCAAATTTAAATAAGGCAACAAGAGAAGTATCCTACACTTCTCTTCTGTAAAGAAAATGCGAACAGCCGATATGGGCATTTACATCAACTATATGATTTGCCTGAGAAGCTGGACAGGACAAAAAAATTAAAATATAAAATAAAATAAAATATTAAAAAATGAAATAACACTGCATATAAAGTTTTCTTTTTGCTTTGTGCTATGTATAAACAAACTATGATGGGTTATGTTTATGAAATCAATGAAGGACTGCAGAAAAAATGAAATAAAATTTCTGCAAGCAACAAAACGTTTTTAACTCTGAATAAGACGTCGGGTTGAAGGTTAAGTCCATCCATCATCTTCCGCTTATCCGAGGTCGGGTCGCGGGGGCAACAGCCTAAGCAGGGAAACCCAGACTTCCCTCTCCCCAGCCACTTCGTCTAGCTCTTCCCGGGGGATCCCGAGGCGTTCCCAGGCCAGCCAGGAGACATAGTCTTCCCAACGTGTCCTGGGTCTTCCCCGTGGCCTCCTACCGGTTGGACGTGCCCTAAACACCTCCCTAGGGAGGCGTTCGGGTGGCATCCTGACCTGATGCCCGAACCACCTCATCTGGCTCCTCTCGATGTGGAGGAGCAGCGGCTTTACTTTGAGTCCCTCCCGGAGGGCAGAGCTTCTCACCCTATCTCTAAGGGAGAGCCCCGCCACCCGGCGGAGGAAACTCATTTCGGCCGCTTGTACCGGTGATCTTATCCTTTCGGTCATGACCCAAAGCTCATGACCATAGGTGAGGATGGGAACGTAGATCGACCGGTAAATTGAGAGCTTTGCCTTCCGGCTCAGCTCCTTCTTCACCACAACGGATCGGTACAACGTCCGCATTACTGAAGACGCCGCACCGATCCGCCTGTCGATCTCATGATCCACTCTTCCCTCACTCGTGAACAAGACTCCTAGGTACTTGAACTCCTCCACTTGGGGCAGGGTCTCCTTTTCCGGGCGAGAACCATGGACTCGGACTTGGAGGTGCTGATTCTCATTCCGGTCGCTTCACACTCGGCTGCGAACCGATCCAGCGAGAGCTGAAGATCCCGGTCAGATGAAGCCATCAGGACCACATCATCTGCAAAAAGCAGAGACCTAATCCTGCGGTTACCAAACCGGAACCCCTCAACGCCTTGACTGCGCCTAGAAATTCTGTCCATAAAAGTTATGAACAGAATGGGTGACGAAGGACAGCCTTGGCGGAGTCCAACCCTCACTGGAAATGTGTTCGACTTACTGCCGGCAATGCGAACCAAGCTCTGGCACTGATCGTACAGGGAACGGACCGCCACAATAAGACAGTCCGATACCCCATACTCTCTGAGCACTCCCCACAGGACTTCCCGAGGGACACGGTCGAATGCCTTCTCCAAGTCCACAAAGCACATGTAGACTGGTTGGGCAAACTCCCATGCACCCTCAAGAACCCTGCCGAGAGTATAGAGCTGGTCCACAGTTCCACGACCAGGACGAAAACCACACTGTTCCTCCTGAATCCGAGGTTCGACTATCCGACGTAGCCTCCTCTCCAGTACACCTGAATAAACCTTACCGGGAAGGCTGAGGAGTGTGATCCCACGATAGTTGGAACACACCCTCCGGTCCCCCTTCTTAAAGAGAGGAACCACCACCCCGGTCTGCCAATCCAGAGGTACCGCCCCCGATGTCCACGCGATGCTGCAAAGTCTTGTCAACCAAGACAGCCCCACAGCATCCAGAGCCTTAAGGAACTCCGGGCGGATCTCGTCCACCCCTGGGGCCTTGTCACCGAGGAGCTTTTTAACTACCTCAGCGACCTCAGCCCCAGAAATAGGAGAGTCCACCACAGATTCCCCAGGCACTGCTTCCTCATAGGAAGACGTGTTGGTGGGATTGAGGAGGTCTTCGAAGTATTCCCTCCACCTATCCACAACATCCGCAGTCGAGGTCAGCAGAACACCATCCGCACCATACACGGTGTTGATAGTGCACTGCTTCCCCTTCCTGAGGCGGCGGACGGTGGTCCAGAATCGCTTCGAAGCCGTCCGGAAGTCGTTTTCCATGGCTTCCCCGAACTCTTCCCATGTCCGAGTTTTTGCCTCCGCGACCGCTGAAGCTGCACACCGCTTGGCCTGTCGGTACCTGTCCACTGCCTCCGGAGTCCTATGAGCCAAAAGGACCCGATAGGACTCCTTCTTCAGCTTGACGGCATCCCTCACCGCTGGTGTCCACCAAGGGGTTTTAGGATTGCCGCCCCGACAGGCACCAACTACCTTGCGGCCACAGCTCCGATCTGCCGCCTCGACAATAGAGGTGCGGAACATGGTCCACTCGGACTCAATGTCCAGCACCTCCCTCGTGACATGTTCAAAGTTCTTCCGGAGGTGGGAATTGAAACTTTGTCTGACAGGAGACTCTGCCAGACGTTCCCAGCAGACCCTCACAATGCGTTTGGGCCTCCCAGGTCTGTCCGGCATCCTCCCCCACCATCGCAGCCAACTCACCACCAGGTGGTGATCGGTAGAAAGCTCCGCCCCTCTCTTCACCCGAGTGTCCAAAACATGAGGCCGCAAATCCGATGACACAACTACAAAGTCGATCATGGAACTGCGGCCTAGGGTGTCCTGGTGCCAAGTGCACATATGGACACCCTTATGTTTGAACATGGTGTTTGTTATCGACAAACTGTGACGAGCACAAAAGTCCAATAACAAAACACCACTCGGGTTCAGATCCGGGCGGCCATTCTTCCCAATCACGCCTCTCCAGGTTTCACTGTCGTTGCCAACGTGAGCGTTGAAGTCTCCCAGTAGGACAAGGGAATCACCCGGGGGAGCACTTTCCAGTACTCCCTCGAGTGTTCCCAAAAAGGGTGGGTACTCTGAACTGCCGCTTGGTGCATAAGCACAAACAACAGTCAGGACCCGTCCCCCCACCCGAAGGCGGAGGGAGGCTACCCTTTCGTCCACCGGGTTGAACTCCAACGTACAGGCTTTGAGCCGGGGGGAAACAAGAATTGCCACCCCAGCCCGTCGCCTCTCACTGCCGGCAACGCCAGAGTGGAAGAGGGTCCAATCCCTCTCGAGAGAAGTGGTTCCAGAGCCCTTGCTGTGCGTCGAAGTGAGTCCGACTATATTCAGCCGGAATTTTTCGACTTCGTGCACTAGCTCAGGCTCTTTCCCCCCCAGTGACGTGACGTTCCACGTCCCAAGAGCTAGCTTCTGTAGCCGAGGATCGGACCGCCAAGTGCCCTGCCTTCGGCTGTCGCCCAGCTCACAATGCACCCGACCTCTATGGCCCCTGCTATGGGTGGTGAGCCCATTGGTGGGGTGACCCACGTTGCCTCTTCGGGCTGTGCCCGGCCGGGCCCCATGGGAACAGGCCCGGCCACCAGGCGCTCGCCATCGTGCCCCACCTCCGGGCCTGGCTCCAGAGGGGGGCCCTGGTGACCCGCGTCCGGGCGAGGGAAATCTGGGTCCATGGTTTTTCATCTTCATAAAGGTCTTCGAGCTGCTCTTTGTCTGATCCCTCACCTAGAACCTGTTTGCCTTGGGAGACCCTACCAGGGGGCTTTATGCCCCCGGACAACATAGCTCCTAAGATCATTGGGACACGCAAACTCCTCTACCACGATAAGGTTGCAGCTCAGAGAAGGTTAAGTAAAATACTTAATGTCTATTTAAGTCTTCCTTGTAGTAATGAAAAAACAAAACGCCGAACTTAAATTATTCACTTGCAGAAAACCAAAAATGCCGTCCTCTCTCTCTGTGTCTTTTACTGGCGCCGTGCATCAGCTGCCAACCTAAATGATAAAATGTCTATTTCGCTGAACAATTAAAAAATGTGAATATATGCACAAGTATAGGAAATTAAAATATTTATCATACGTGGTCAATGTGATTTCTGCTTCTGAACCGCAGCGCACAGCGTCTCCACATAGGGGCTGTATGACGTCACCTTTATCTTCACACGGGAATGTAAAGTCTCATCTGTGAGGCGTGTGCCATGTTTGTTTTTAATAAAGTTCATGTTGGAGAACACCTGCTCACATACATATGTGGATCCAAAAGATCGACAGGACTCCAAGTGCATACTTTTTCATGTTCACATAAAAGTCTGGGATAGCGTTCCAAGTTTCGAACACAAGTTTGTCTGGTTTGGGGAGGTTTTCAATATCACACTATTTGTGATTCTGAACAAGAACGGGCTTCTGGGGTGAAACATCTTCAATGTCCGCTGTCATGCGCTTTAACTTGGACACCCATATGTCTCCGTCCTGGCGGCTGCTGCAGGACAGAGACGTGGGCGGCCGTGGGCGTGTCCCGAGGTTCGACAAGCAGGATGACAAGCTGAGCCGCATCAGAGTGATCAAAGAGCCGCATGCGGCTCCGGAGCCGCCGGTTGCCAAACCCTGGTCTACGAGTTGTTCCTACAGATCACTTGCAATGTCGCATATACGTCTCTCAACTGTGGGACAGCTTTTAATTTTGCTGCGCTTGTCTCGTCAAGCATGACTGACACCATGTCTATTGCAGCGGGGAGAATCAGCTGCTCAGCAAATGTGTGTGCTTTTTTGCGTTGAGCAATTCTGTATGCAACTCTATATGAAGCCAATTCATCCATTTTGTGTAATTGTGGTCCACACATTAGCCTGCTACCCATCCGCGCGAAAGTTTGTTCCACTTAGCCCCGCCCCCATTAGTTACTGTTGCGTCTGTCAAAATTTCGCTTCTATCTAGACATTTAAAGTCTACAGGAAAAATACGTAATTTACATGAATGTATATATCGGATTTCACTGACAGAATCACAAATTGATTTACAGTTTGTATAGAAAATGTTGTTGTAAAAAAAAATCTAAGAATTGAAAAGAAAAAAAAATTTTAAAGTGAAATTCCCTCACGTTCCTCGCGCCCCACCTGTCATGTCTCTATTCACCACCAGTGGGGCGCGCCCCACACTTTGAGAAACACTGCTTTAAGGATTCTCATACAAATGTTGTATCATGCTGCCATTACCACAGGTAAAAATAATTATTACACTGTAACAATAAATTGTTTCACAATGTAGGAAGAATGAATATACCAACAATGGAAATAGACAAAATACCAACAATGGTAATAGACAACATAGCAATAATGGTAAGGAAACATTGAACACATGTTAACAACAGCAGGTCAAATTAAAGACCCTCGTCTCTATATTTGAACCAAACCCGATGTGTGTATAATAGTTTAAATCGATTAATAAATTGTCATTGCTTGTGTTGTAAGTCCTATTAAAACCTGTCCGTCGGACGCATCCTCCTCTCCACAGTCCTCCATCGCCAGACGCAAGACGGGCTTGCGCCCGGCTGAGCATACTCCACCCTCCCTTTTTTGAAGGGGCGGGAAATGAAGACTGCCGCGGCCACCTGTCTTCTCTTCTTCCATCGCTTCCCCCACCGAGGCGGCTTGTCCTCTTCCTCTGACACCTCTTCGTCTTGTGGTTGTACTTCTGCTTCTTCGTCCTCCTCGACCTTTTCTTTGTCTTTTTCTTCATCCCTTTCTTTGTCTTTGTCTTCCTTGTCCTCTTCGTCTTCCTCATCATCATCATCATCATCATCACCATGTTCCTCTTCATCACCATCATGCTCCGATTCATCATCCCCATGCTCCACTTTGATCGCTCTTGCTGTTCCTATTGAACGTGCCAAATTGTAAATGTCCTTTTTTTTTTCTTTTCTTTTTTCTTCTTTGTCATGAAAAAGGGACGTTTTTGTCATGATAAAGGGAGGTTTGTGTGGTTGGTGCACTAATTGTAAGTGTATATTGTGTTTTTTATGTTGATTTGATAAAAAAAAAAAAAAAAAAAAAAAAAGTATTTTTATTTTTTTTAAATAAAAAATTCTTCTGCGGCCCGGTACCAATCGGGCCACGGCCCAGTCCGGTGGTTGGGGACCACTGCCCTAAGGAACATAGGCCATTGATGAAACTCCTCCATCCCCTTCGGTCTTGTGCCCTCCCCTCCAGTTGTTGCCATGACAGCCCTTGTGCCTTCATCTCCTGCTCTGTGGTTCTTCTCCAGATGGCTCTAGGCCTTCCTCTCTTCCTCTTGCCTAGCGGATTCCATGTTAGTGGGAGGGTTGCAGTTTACTCCCAACAGGTCTGTGGCTGGTGGGATCTCTGCTGTCAGTTGGGGGGGTTGTCTATTGAGCAGTTCTCTAAAGTGTTCTGTCCATTTCTTTAGTTGGTCCTCCTTGGTTGTGAGTAGTGTACCCTGTGTGTTTTTAATTTGTGATTTTGACTGTTGAAACTTGCCTATGAATGTTTTTGTAGTTATGTAAAGTTCTTTAAGATTGTTTTCTCCTGCTGTCTCCTCTGCATGTTGTGTCAAATCCTCAATGAACTTATTTTTGTCTTTTCTGACACTTTTCTTCACTTCTTTGTTTGCTGCTTCATATGTTTTCTTTGCTGTGGCCTTTGTTGCTCCGGTTTTGCTTTTATTTAGTATCTCCTTCCCCCCCTTTCTCTCACCTACTTTCTTGAACGTTTCCATGGAATGCCACGGTGTGTTATTTCCCTTTCTTCTCCCAACCACTTCTTGACATTTCTCTTTCCATATTGTTTTCAGACTATTCCATTTATCCTCCACTGATATAGGGGTTTGTTCCAGACCTTTTAGTGCTTGGAACCGGTTATGTGTGTTCTCATCAAATACCTGACAAAATTGTTCGACATTAATTTAAACCTGTCTTGTGTATGGGAACCCAGTATTTGGTGCTACACCCCTGCCTGTCACTGAACAACATTGACAGTATTAGTACTCCTGACCCACAGCTCATTACCTTGCAGTCAGCATGGGATTTGATAACTCTTGGTGTGACTATTAATCGACTAGTAACCACACTGGACTTGGGAAGCAGTACTCTGTGGATGCATATTGTATGATGCTAGTTTAAAAAAAAAAAAAAGTTGGACACCCCTGATGAAGACCATTCTGAACGATTCCTAAAGTCATGTCCTGACTGCCTCCTTGTTGTCGATCACATGGCAGTGAAAACTCTTGAAGGTAAACTCATAAAAGGCAGATACCTGTACTTCTCAAGTGAGTCTACATTTTCCTCTTACTCTTCACTGCACCCCAAATTAGGCTTACTTCAAAAACACTGTGCTTGATAAATATTTCAATGGGTTCATTGTGAGATCACATGTCTCTGTGTGCAACAGCAAAGACCGGAACACTTGATCCCGCCCACCTGGATGTTGTCAAGAAGCAGATCACATGACTCAATTTCACTAAAGGTTTATACTTTACAAACACCACAAGTAATATGCTGCCTATTCTGTCTTACTTTGACACAATCACACAGTCTGTAATGATTCTCTCTCTTCCAGATCTGTGCCCAGAAGAGGGTCACCAGAACAACAAAGCTTCCTAGCGACAAAGACTGACAGTCACCTTGACATCACGTTTATCTTTAGACCGCCTTGCATGAAACACTGCAAATGTTAAATGCAGATGTGTGTGTTGTATGCAAACAATACTCTGATATGACCAGTTTTAAATGTTATGGTCTGTGTTTCTTGGTTGCAACTCATTAAAAAGACAAACTGATGTGTTTCCTATCACAGGTCTGTCGATTAAACAACTTTAGTATTAATCATTGTAGTTGCATGTAATTGAACAGGTCACGACTACAAACAATGAGGGACACTATGCCAGTGCTTCTCAATGATTTTCTGTTACACCCCCTAGGAGAAAGATACTAACTTGGACCATTGTAAACACATTGGCAGAACCTTGCATTGACATTTAACCATGCTAGCAAACAAAAAACATAACTGAGGCGTTCATCAAAGCACCTTTTTAGGTGCTTTGAAGAACTTTTTGGCAGTTTTTTTTTAGATGTAATTTTTGTTACCAGGAATTTGCTAATTTACTTCAGACACAGTAGTTATTTGTTCAACTTCTTTACTAGTTTTGTTCTTCAAGGTTCTTCTTTCATTCATTTGGGGTATCCAACTGGTATCCCACGAGTTCAGTTAAAAAAAACTTGTGAGATACTACAGATACGACACGAGAATGTTGTCATGGAGATGATTTTTAACTAGCATTTTTGCAGAAGGTCCATAAAAATAACAGAGCACTCCTGTACCTCTGACAAAACACCCCACACCCACTAAAACAATCTGGTGTATGCTATCCAGTTTAATGATAAATGCACTGATTAATATATAGAGGAAACAAAACAACAACTATGCCGACGTGCAGTATAGCATAGATGGGCAAACTCGTCAGGCCACAACTCAGCTGTCTACCTGCACCTCATCAAGAAGCATCACTCCTTTGAGAACAAAAATGCACAGATTCTGCACATGAGGACGGATGGTAAGAAAGAGGATTGAGGGAAGCCATTTACTTCAACGTTCAACAACCATCCTTGAACGGAGGAGGTGGTCTGCAACCCCACCTGGCTCCCACATAAGACACTGTCCTTGCAACCCTTCCTAAAATACTTTGCGGTTTAGCCTCCTCCAATAAATAACAGGATTAAAAAAAACATTCTGGTCACAGATGGTCCCTTGTGCCATCTGTTTAGAACTAAATGGAATAATAACCTGGGTGATCACAGCTGCCAAGACCTCCTAGGACAGTGGTTCTCAAATGGGGGTACGCGTACCACTGGGGGTACTTGAAAGTATGCCAAGGGGTACGTGAGATTTTTTTGAATAGTCTAAAAATAGCAACAATTCAAAAATCCTTTAAAAATATATTTATTGAATAATACTTCAACAAAATATGAATACAAGTTCATAAACTGTGAAAAAATATTCAGTGTGGACAGCTAAATTATTTGTGGACATGTTCCATAAATATTGAGGTTAAAGATGTACTTTTTTCTGAAGAAATGTTTAGAATTAAGTTAATGAATCCAGATGGATCTCTATTACAATCCCCAAAGAGGGCATTTTAAGTTGATTATTACTTCTATGTGTAGAAATCTTTATTTATAATTGAAACACTTGTTTATTTTTCAACAAGTTTTTAGTTATTTTTATATCTTTTTTTCCAAACAGTTCAAGAAATACCACTACAAATTAGCAATATTCTTATACAATTTAATAAATCAGAAACTGATGACATAGTGCTTTATTTTACTTCTTTATCTGTTTTTTTTTTCAACCAAAAATGCTTTGCTCCGATTAGGGGGTACTTGAATTAAAAAAAAAATTCACAAGGGGTACCTCACTGAAAACAGGTTGAGAACCACTGTCCCGGACATGCGGAGGACATCAAACCGCCATGTTGTTTCATTCAAAATATAATAAGGAATGTTGAAGTTAGAAGAGGAACTACGATTATAGCCTTCAAACCGTCTGTGTACATAGATATCAGGAAAATGGATCTGTCATGCTATAACATCAGACAATGAAGATTAGATTAGATTAGATTAGATTAGATAGTACTTTATTTATTCCGTCAGGAGAGTTCCTTCAAGAAAATTAAAATTTTCAGCACAATCCCATTCAAGATCAGACAAACATTACAGGGGGACAGAACAGGATCGCTGACGGGTCAAGCCGTCTTCCAGCGCCCCTTACAAAAAGGATGAGATACAGGTAAACAAGTGGGGGGGAATGGGAGAAAAAAATAGAAGATTAAAATAAAATAAAAAAATCGGTCTAAGCCTGGGCCCTGGAGAGGAGGTCCAGACTGAGGCCAAGGGAAAAAAACAACAACAACTCATAGCCATAGTACACATCCCTCTCACATGTGTGTAAGAGGGAAACATGAAAGAACCCGCTCCGGCGTTGAATTCTTACCTGTCCCCAGCAGTGATACACTTGCAATGAAATGGGCTGACAGAGTGTAATTTATCTTTTAAAATATTGATTTTACTTGTTAGTCTAAGTGAATAAATAGTGTACTTTTTCTTCATTAGTGTTGGAAGATGTTATCTTAGAGTGTTATTGTCACTTTAGGAAGCTCTGCACACAAAAGATGTACAGTAAGTATTAAGAGTGGGTGATACTGGGAATTTTGGTATCAATCCAGTACCAAGTAAATACAGGGCGAGTATAGCCAATACTGATACTTTTGACTTGAAATGTCATGATTATAAATGTCAGGATATTTGCCTTTTAGTAACTGATTGACAAAAGATTTAAAACTGCCAAGTCCATCTGATCTTTACCCCAGCTGTGTTCCAGTGTGTGAGTCAAATGTTGTATAGTTAGGTATTATTATTAATATTATATCATTGTAAGAAAATTGTAAAGTTAACAATTACAACTTAGTTTTGAAAGAATGTTGTGCATTGGCTGTAAATTGTCTTGTTTCTGACTGATCAAAATCCCGCCCCCAAGAAGGACGTCGAGAGTGTTTGCCAGAGACCTCATCATGCTCATTAAGAAAACATCTTGAGAGCAGTGGTGAAGGAAGAGCAAATACAGACCCTGGCCCATCCAGGGCAGCTGCCGTTTTTAACCCTTCATCCAGGACCACAGTCATACAAACTTCTGTGTCATCAAAAATTCAATGGTAGTTCAATAGTTCAAAGTACCAGTTTTGCACAAACACGCAGAGATCATTTCCACGCTTTTTAAGGGGGGAAAGGATGTTTGCAACCCTGCAAACAAAAGGCGCTCGCAAATTTGTTAAGTCTATGTCTGCAACCATTGCATCCAACTGCTGTACAGTGAAGTCACTGACATGCTGTTTTCTATTTTCAAACAATCATTATAAATCAACTAAAGACTGAGACCTAGACTTCCCTTATTGTCATTCAAATTTGAACTTTATAGTACAGATAAGAACACAATTTATTTGCATTAGCTCATTGTAGTGCAGGAAAAAAGAGCAATAAGGTGCAGCTATAAATAGATTTATTTTACAGATAAATAGATTGCACTTTTGCATATGCATTCAAATTTTCGGATGTATGTTATATTGTCTTTATAGTCCAGCAAGTTAGTCCATTTTGGGGAGGAATTGAGGGGATTAACATGATGCGTTCAAGAGTTTAAGACCTGAGGGAAAAAGTGACCACAATGCAATAAAATATAGATGGCGTTCTCGATATAGCTACACGTGATACGGTGGAAAAATACTGTGAGTCATTAGAAAAGAAGTTTCTTTGTCGTTATAACGCGCAAACAGCCGTAATTGGATGCAAGGATCCCTATTAGATTGACAAATCTGAATGGCAGAAACCATGCGAGACATCTTCCCCAGTATCTCATACACAGACTTTGTGAACTACTTAATTGTTCAACCCAGCCCATTTTACACATTGAAAGTTTTTCAAAATTATAAGAGTCAAAAGAGAGTTGTTTGTGACGTTTATGTTTATCCGTATAAACCCAGTGGATATTGTGTCATAAAGCCCGTCTAGAGTAATGGACTCTCCGAAAAGATCCGACCAAAGTTCGACTCGGATAAACAATCTAATGTCATCTCAGCACACTGTGAGTGTAAGGCAGGATTGAAAGAATGTTGTTCTCATGTAGCTTCACCTTTGTTTTGTCAATCAATGTTTATTTGTATAGCCCTAAATCACAAGTGTCTCAAAGGGCTATATAAATAAATATAATATTTTATATGGAGGCTACAGTCCGGATAAGTGAAGTAAGCCCTATTTTTCACCAATACAAGTACCATCAACGTTCTTTCCGCCAGGCACATTTACGTGAGGCTGTTATTTATTTTAGATTCTTTTTGACTTTCAAAATGTTATACCTGAAATGATCTGAACAAACATAAAGTCGTCAGCACGTCAGATCTCGGTTGATTGTAGAAATCCTTGAATTTTTTTACTTGGACAGTAAAAATAAAATACATATACTGCACGCAAGTTTTTCTACCTTTTAAACCATAATACCATCTAATAATGCAACAAATACTATACAGTAGTATCATACATTCCAAAAATTATTTTTGTCAAAATAAAAAACACAAAACGTTTAAGATCTGCTTGCAGCAATCTACCTATCACATAAACTGTAAAAATAACAAAAGATTTCATGACACAGTTCTAGCAAATGAGATGCCAGTTTTCTACTGTAAAATTTCTGGTGTTTTTTACAGCATAGTACTGGAAATGGAAAAACAGTAATACGGTGTAAAAACCACTTTGCTGTGAAAACCGTTGAGGCACATATTTGTTTTTTACATCCATCCATCCATTTTCTACCGCTTATTCCCTTTCGGGGTCGCGGGGGGCGCTGGCGCCTATCTCAGCTACAATCGGGCGGAAGGCGGGGTACACCCTGGACAAGTCGCCACCTCATCGCAGGGCCAACACAGATAGACAGACAACATTCACACTCACATTCACACACTAGGGCCCATTTAGTGTTGCCAATCAACCTATCCCCAGGTGCATGTCTTTGGAAGTGGGAGGAAGCCGGAGTACCCGGAGGGAACCTACGCATTCACGGGGAGAACATGCAAACTCCACACAGAAAGATCCCAAGCCTGGATTTGAACCCAGAACTGCAGGAACTTCTTATTGTGAGGCAGACGCACTAACCCCTCTGCCACCGTGAAGCCTTGTTTTTTACAATGTACGTAAAAACACTTAGTTTAACTGCTAGGCCACCAGCTAATAGTTAAAATTGCCACCGTACAACAGTATTTACAGTTGCAGTGGATATTTAAATTGAGTCTTGGCCAACCTTTTAGTTAAGACTTTTTGAATGTTATGTACGGATGTGTTGTTTGTAAAACAGGGTGTTTGTGATGCGTCAGTGCATTAGCACTGCGTAGAAGTGCTTGTAGTTAGCGCACGTTGCATTTTGCATGTTGCATGTTGCATGTTGCCTGCTGCTCATGCTTGCTACTGTCTGCTTTCAGCTACTGCCACCGGCTAGCCCTCCTTACGGGGGGTGAAAAGAGGAAACGAGTGCGTAAGCCTCCTCTTGCCGGTACACAGCCTCTCCACCACCAAGACTCCTACAGTGCCTCCTCGCGGCCACACACGGTAACTGTGACCTCGCAGTCTCAGGCTAAAATGTAGGGGATCTCGGAGCAGCAGTGGGCCCCAGAGGCGAGGCGTGCAGGCCCACCGGTGTGTGGACACGCCCTGGCATCCGCCAACCACTTCCCCATCTATGGGTCAAATAGTTGTCATCCCCCCCTCACCTCCACTCGCTGCCTTGTGGTACCTTTGGGAGAAAGAAAGGCTACGGGAGAAAACCCAGACAGAAAATCATGAGTGGAGCCCCTGAAGCGACTGGGTGTCATTCCTGACCCCCCGCCGGCAGCTCCTGCAGCCAAGCCGATGCCAGATGTATTGCCCTGCTTTTCTCTGGACCACATCGACACAGCCGAAAGGGGGATCTTGATGTCTGGGCAACCCAAGATCTCCATACTTTCTGCCCAAACTTGCGCCACGGAGAGGTCACTCCAGCCTCTCCCCAAAAGGGAGGAAAAACACGGAAGCTAGCAGTCTTAAGTTCCTCCCGATTGACGCCAACTTCGACGGTGGGAGAAAGCATTGACTCAAGAAAGAATGAACTCCCCCCGGGCGCAACCCATCGTCACTACTGACGGACGGATGCCTATGATGACTCCTCGTGGACGCTTCTCCTGCCACACGTCTTACACTGAAAATTTGGCTGAGTTGGGCATTTCATTATTTTTGTATAGTTTTGCATAGTCTCCCTATGCTTCAGAGCACTCCCCAGCTGCTGTCGCCTTTCTTTTATTTTTTTAATCCCCGCATTAAATACTTTAACCTGCACACTACATCCTCGGCTTTCTGCACCATCGGAAGACTTTTTGCTGTCATGCGACGCCAGCGTTACACAATGATGAAAACTCAAGTTATTTCATTGACCCACACGTGAGAGTTTTGTCTTTTTAATGAGTTGCAACAAAGATACACAGAACAGATCATATAGAACTGGTCATAACAGAGTGTAGTTTGCATACAACACACACATCTGTGGTTAACGCATTTAATGCAGGGGGTCTAAGGATAAACGTGATGTGAGAGTGATTGTCTGTCTTCGTCGCCTGGATGCTTTGTTGTGTTGGTGACCCTTTTATGGACACAGATCTGGGGGAGAGACCATTACAGACCATGTGTGATTATGTCAAAGTAAGACAGAATAGGAAACATCATACCTGTGGTGCTTGCTGGATAGTATAAACCTTTAGTCAAATTGAGGCATGCGATCTGCTTCTTGACAACCTCCAGGTGGGCGGGATCAAGTGTTCCGGTCTTTGCTGTTGCACACAGAGACATGAACGTGAACCCAATGAACTCTTTATCAAGCACAGTGTTTTGGAAGTAAACTTAAATCGGGGTGCAGTGAAGAGTAACAGGAAAATATAGGCTTACTTAAGAAGTAGAGGTATTTGCTTTTTCTGGTTTCCCCTTCAGAAGTCTTCACGGCCATTTCGTCGACGACAAAGAGGCAGTCAGGACACGTCTTCAGGAATTGCTCAGAATGCTCTTCATCAGGGGCATCAAACGAGGCTGTACAATGTAAACATTTTAAAAGAACTAGCATCGTTCAATATGTATCCATGCATTCATCGAGTACTGCTTCCAAAGTTTAGGGTGGGTACTAGTCAATTGATAATCACACCAAGAGTTATCAAATCCCATGCTGACTGCAAGGTAGTGAGTGGGCTGTGGGTTAGGAGCAGAGGTAGGACCAAGTCATTGTTTTGCAAGTCACAAGTAAGTCTCAAGTCTCGAGTCAAGACAGGCAAGTCCCGAGTCAAGTCCAAAGTTAAGACTGTAAAGTCTAAAGTCAAGTCCCAAGTCCTGCATTTTGAGTTTCGAGTTCTTTCAAGTCCTTTTTAACCACAGACTAATATATTTACACAGATTGTGTATGCTTTTAAAACACCTGTATTTATGTATTAAAACAAGTGCATTTGAAATTGCAGGGGAAAAAATAGTGCTGACATTGCACTTCATAATAACACTATTAACCAGTCATTTAAAAAATTCAAGTCATTCATTTACAGAAGAAACACATTTGAAAAATCAAGTGAATCTTTACTTATTTGCACAAAAGTGTTAACATTGTATTTCCATGGCATATTGCATTGTAACAAGTTCCACAGCAGTTTCTATCCTGTTCTTACCTTATCTCATTGATCTCATATCATTCTGAATGTGTATTTATGTGTGCGTACACATGTAAAACATAACAAATACATGAACATAACAATGAACAGAGTTGTACTTTTTAGATGTCATAGCCTTATGCAATATGTACACATATTCTTAATATAGTATACATTTTAACTAACCTTTATTTGACTCTTTTTGTCTTTTTGTAGGTGGCTAAAATACGCTGTGCTGCTGACCGCCGTCTAACGTTACTGTGTGTGACACATTGACTAACGTCACGTTTTGTGTAGGTACCTCATGCAACCCTGCTTAAAAAATATCACTTGACAAAAAGTATGAATAAGGTAGCAAACAGCAGTGGACGCAACAGATTGCCATGTTTGCAATGACATTATAACCATTGGCTGCTGTGACGCGAGCAATTTGACCGCCATCTTGATGTGGTGATGAGGAGTCGGCGAGCAGCCTAAACTGACAGTTGGCAGGTTGTTCACCGTTTTCATGCTCAAATGAGCGGACTGTTGAATATAGGAATCCGGGGATTATTTTTCACGAGTAAGATTTAACATTGCCGTATTATTGGTTGTATTTTGTGAAAAGAATATCATCACAGAGTTGAGAAGGAGCAAAGCTCTTCAATATTTGTATGTGAAAATCACAAAGAAAACTTCTGGGGGAGGATGACGCCCCTACAAGGGTTTGGTTTACAAACTTTCAGCCCCACCTAAGACAAAATTCACCAGCCGCCACAGATTATGATGCATTCTCATTTTAAGCAAAATATAAGACAATACTTTCTTAACGGTATAATTGTAACCATATAACCATATATTGTAAATACATATAAAACAATTACTCTAAACATGATCATTCGAGGGAAGAATGTAATACAAAATGTCAAGACAGAATAAACTCTATGCTGCTGCAGCAACAGAGATACAGTCTATAGATATATACAGATATTTAATGTATTCATACATTGTTTATGTAAGATATTCACATGTAAATATAACCTAATCATATTGTTTCTTCAATTTAAAAATAGTTGACCGTTTTTCCCCCCTTCTCTGGGATCATGTTCCCAGATTTGATCTCGGACTTCTAGTCACTTATAGCATATAAGAATATTCTATTACTGTTAAGCAAACTATGAATGATAAAACATGTGTCCTTTATCATAGCTACACGTATGACAAACAAGGGGGTGAAAATCAGTAGTATTCAGTGAGGTAAGATGAATTAAATACACTGACAGTTCATTGCTCCTGCCAAATGAATTGCCCTGAGTGGAGCGGATCACCACTCCAAGATGGCGGCCCCGTGTCTCGTCAGCGCCAGCAGGCAGTAGCGCTCAATGCTGCTTCTATTTATAAGATGTCTATGGTTCTAACGTTAGCAGTGAGTTTATAGCCTCACTCATTTAAATACACAGCAAATAAAAGTCACAATGCTTAGCCAATAAACGTTAGCTTACATTCAAAACTTACCCTTCTTTGTGCAATTTCAAATGTCGAACGGAGTTGGAAGTTGTTGCGTCTCCGTCTGTAAAATTCCACCTGAATGCTTTGCATACTGCAATTCGTTTTTTGTCGACCAAGTCATAGTTTTAATACCCGAACAAAACCAACTTTAGCATCATTTATTTCTCACTGGCACGTTGTTTGACATTTTTTCCCCATTGGTTATCCTGCAATTTGATTGGCTGAATGCTCTGGTATGAAAACAACGTAGATCGAGTTTGATTGGCTGTTGTATTGAGAGCACACATGCTGACAGACACACACGTACACAATGGAAGATACGGAGCGCTCCTGAATAACTTTTTAATCTTTGGGCTTTGGGATTCAAGTTGACTTACTTGGAATGTGCATCGATTAGTACGGCATGCTAATCGATGTTAACATGCTATTTAGGCTACCTGTGTGTACATATTGCATCGTTATGCCTCATTTGTAGCTATATTTGCATCCAGCCTTTCCCTCCACCCACATTTAATGCAAAACAAACACATACCAATCGACGGATTCAAGTTGCACCAGTGTCAAAAGATGCGAAAGTCCCTCGTTTGTTCTGGACATTTTACCGACGATAGCGATGCTACGACAGAGATGTGTGGATATCCTGCGACACTCAAAGCAGATGCATTGGGGAAAGTGGCAAGTCTTGTCAAGTCACAAGGCTCACGTCCAAGTCAAGTCACAAGTCATGGATGTTAAAGTCTAAGTCGAGTTGCAAGTCTCTTTACATTTTGTCAAGTCGAGTCTAAAGTCATCAAATTCATGAATCGAGTCCAAGTCATGTGACTTGAGTCCACAACTCTGGTTAGGAGTGATAATACTATCACTGTTATTCAGTTGCACGCAGGGGCCTAGCACCAAATTCGGACAAGACTCCACAAGGACCCCCATTTCCCGCTGCTCTACACACACTCGGTACTTTCACATGTATTAAAATAATGATTATTGCATTGATTTGGTTGAAACTATTTTTTTAAAAACACATGTAAATACCTTAAATCGGTTTTTGACTTTTTAAAGACAGAATTTATATGTCCAGACCGAATCTAGATAAAGCCCCCTAAATAATTTGGTTTTATTTTGGAAAAAAATCGGCCAAAACATTCAAAGTGGTCAGAATATGATTATATGATGTAACCTGGCATTATTCACTTATATATGGTAAGAAATAGTGTTGGATGTACTTCAGAGTATAAACTAGATATTAGTTGATACATGATCACCATCAGTAGATAATACAAATGATAATGCATTAATGTTATTATTACGATTATACTACTAACAGTGCAATATTGTGGGCATTGACTCTACCCCTGTCTTTAAAACCTAATGACTTTCTGTTTCTAATTTAAAACCAAAGGTCTTTGAACTTACCACAATTATGTGCAATGAAATGCAAAAGTGTAACTTGTACATAACTTTTTCCTACGCAGCCACAGATAAATGTATCATGTTTTCAGCATTTACCTCATCATTGTTCTAAATGCTGCTTCGCTGAGTGAATGCTTAAAGATGAGATTTGATTACGGTACGTCTGTGTTGAGTAAAATGTTCCAAGTGCGGTTTGCTGCTGCTATCCAGGTGGAACAAACCCTTTTGCATTATTGATAGCGAATGTAGGGAGTCTTTGATAACCTTAATGTGATTCAAGACACCTTATTATTGAATGGTCATGGCTATATTAGTTTTATTTTAAAGGGGAACATTATCACCAGACCTATGTAAGCGTCAATATATACCTTGATGTTGCACAAAAAAGACCATATAATTTTTAAACCGATTTCCGAACTCTAAATGGGTGAATTCTGGCAAATTAAATGCCTTTCTGTTTATCGCTCTGTGGCGATGACGTCAGAATGTGACGTCGCTGAGGTAATACAGCCGCCATTTTCATTTTCAACACATTGTAAACATTGGGTCTCAGCTCTGTTATTTTCCGTTTTTTCGACTGTTTTCCGACCTTGGAGACATCATGCCTCGTCGGTGTGTTGTCAGAGGGTGTAACAACACGATCAGGGACGGATTCAAGTTGACTTACGTGGAGTGTGCATGCCATGCTAATCGATGCTATCATGCTATTTAGGCTAGCTGTATGTACATATTGCATCGTTATGCCTCATTTGTAACTATATTTGCATCCAGCCTTTCCCTCCACCCACATTTAATGCCAAACAAACACATACCAATCGACGGATTCAAGTTGCACCAGTGTCAAAAGATGCGAAAGTCCCTCGTTTGTTCTGGACATTTTACCGACGATAGCAATGCTACGACAGAGATGTGTGGATATCCTGCGAAACTCAAAGCAGATGCATTTCCAACGATAAAGTCAACGGAATCACAAAGGTGAGTTTTGTTGATGTTATTGACTTATGTGCTAACCAGACATATTTGCGCACGGCATGACTGCCAGCTAATCGATGCTAACATGCTATTTAGGCTAGCTGTATGTACATTTGTAGCTATATTTGCACCCAGCCTTTCCCTCCACCCACATTTAATGCCAAACAAACACTTACTAATCAAACAGATTTAAGTTGCTCCAGTGGTCAAAAGATTTAATCGTTGGTTGGAAGGCGATCGCCGAATTCGTCTGCGTTGCCTTTGTCCGTCGTGATATGGCTCAATAGCTTCAGTTTCTTCTTCAATTTCGTTTTCGCTATCTGCCTCCACACTCCAACCATCCGTTTCAATACATGCGTAATCTGTTGAATCGCTTAAGCCGCTGAAATCTGAGTCTGAATCCGAGCTAATGTCGCTATATCTTTGTGTTCTATCCGCTTTGTTTTTATTGGCGTCACTATGTGACGTCACAGGAAAATGGACGGGTGGATTTACAGATAGCGAAAAACAGTCACTTTAAAACCTTTTTTCGGGATATTCCATTATGGGTAACATTTTGAAAAAAACTTCGAAAAATAAAATAAGCCACTGAGAACTGATTTTTATTGGTTTTAACCCTTCTGAAATTGTGATAATGTTCCCCTTTAACATTGTAATAATTTACAGGCTAAAATGACAGGAAAAAAATCTTCAAACTTTACAAAAGCACAGGGGCCCATCTATGCTTGGGGCTCTGGTACAACATCCCCACTTTGATGAGGTTTTTATTGGTTGTGGTTTGAGCGCCGTTAAATATTACATTAAATGAAAGTAACTGTTTATGCTGTTCTATTGCATGCAACTGGCTTGTGAAACCTGTTCAAAAATGATTTTTCAAATTTGTAGGTTTTACTAAAAATAATGGAGTGCTTATATTTTAGGAAATGAAAATAGTAACAAACAGCTAACTCATTAAAAAAGTAGCACTGATCAATACATTATCAATACCACATGTCAAATCTCTTAGAATATACTTACACACAACTGCTGTAGCGCTTGTAAAGGTTGAAGTCAAATTTTCAGAAGTGCATTCTCCAGCTATTCTGGAGAGAGAGTAAAATCCTTGTCATTTCGTTAAAAAGATTAAATTAGAGTAAATAAAATGATTACCCTTTGTGTTTCCAAACATTGTGGTATGTGTCACTGTTGGAACCCGGTGAGAATTCAACCCAGGAGCTGTGAATTTTTTTTAAGTTCTCAATGGAATGGTCACAGTCTGATGTTCCAAGAGTAAAAATAAATTTTCCAGATAGCTATGGACACATACAGCAACATAGAGACAAATGTGTTTTCAAGGTCAGGGTTCTTTATAAGCCATGGAAAGCAGATACAACTTGGATGAAACATACCAGGCTGCGATCCTCCAAAGGAGTTGTGAGCTCCTCACAGGTGGGATCTGACGCAGTAGTCAGAGAGCAGAGAGCCAGCAGACCCAAGCACAAGTGAGCCAACATGATGACAAGTGAACACTGGCTGAGAACAGGAAGACTGTGCATGGATGGGACCTTTTATACAGAAAGAGAACGAGACAAACAAAAGAAGGTAAACAAAGACTTAGGACCTTGTCCTTGTTTGTAATGGCTGTTTAATTTAGACTTGCAGGGGTGGCCGACCAGAGACTAGGTGTGGTGAAATTTGTCCTGTGCATTTGACCCATCCCCTTGATCACCCCCTGGGAAGTGAGGGGAGCAGTGGGCAGCAGAAATTAAGTGAAACTTCATTACTACCATCCCTTATTATATGATTCGAATAATAAGTTTTCTTATCATCATTATTATATAGAATAACACATTTACCGCTCTTATTAAAATATATAATAGATAATCCTTCACCCACTTTACACTTTTTTTTGCTATATATATAATTTTTACTGTTTGTAGTTCCACAAGATCTTTGAATTTCAATAGTTTTGAATGGAAGAAAAGTGTATTTGTGTGATCCCTATATCCTGCTTTATAAAACACCCGTATTGCTTTCTTCTGCAGGGTTATGAATGGATATAGTGTGCTTATGTAATTATTGTCCCAAGCTTCTGCACAGTAGGGCAAGGTAATGGCATTCATATCTCTGCATGACAATGTTTGAACTTTCTCTACCTATTTATTATTGAACTGTGGTACTGAGCCTTTTAAACATTCCACATTTGCGGACAATCAATCAGAATTGGTGATGAAAGAATATACCATAGCGATGGTAATATTCAGTAGTGCATTGTAATTACCTGACGTGTGCTGCAGAGGGCAGTGACACACATGCCTGCAGTATTAAACCGAGTCTCAGTGGTAGCGAAGACGAAGACAAGTTTGTTCGAACAATCTACCTCTTTCATATCGCCACTGCAATTACAATGCACTTCCTTTCAATCTGGCAGAGAGCATTTATTTTGGTAGAAATATCACAGAATATTACAGCATGATCATATTTTGGGACGATTTTTCGTTGTTTTGTTAGTTCGACCGGATGTGAAGCGTAGCGCTATTATTGTGAAGCTGCCAATTGTATGGGTATGAGAAAAGACTAAACATGTTTTGGCGAGAATCTCAGATAAAAGTGACTACCTTCCTGGTTTCTGCAGAGCGTTTATTCCATCGTACTATTACAGTTGGAGTAACGATCTACAGTTTATGTCTTCAATTCATTTAACTGTAATTCAAACATGGACGTGAAGCTTCCCCTCACTCCAAGCAGCAAAGCACGCTCAGCGTTTGCTCCAACGATGTCGTCTCACGGCGATTAAAGGTACGATTGTCTGGTCTGGCGCAGAACGACTTGCTATGGTTTTGGATCTGAAATTTCCATAAGGTTCCCCCTTTTTTTGCATTTCTGCTAGCTGTTTTGGAGACTGTGGCTTAACAGTAATGGACGCCATTAGCTACGGAATGGGCCAAGGGTCGACGACGATGCATTTATTTTGCTGTACTAGAATATTATGAAGCGTATGGAACTCAAAGTATAGTCTACATACAACGCACACATCTGTGGTAAACGTTTGCAGTGTTTCATGCAGGAAGTCTAAGGACAAACGTGATGTGAAGGTGACTGTCAGTCTTCGTCGCTAGGAAGTTCTGTTCTAATGTTGACCCTCTTCTGGACACAGATCTGGAGGAGAAGAGGAGCATGACAGACCATGTGTGATTATGTCTAAGTAAGACAGAATAGCAAGCATCTTACCAGTGGTGTTTGTAAAGTATAAATGTTTAGTGAAATTGAGGCATGTGATCTGCTTCTTGACAAGATCCAGTGTTCCGGTCCTTGCTGTTGCATACAGAGATGAGTGATCTCACAATGAACTCCATTGAAGTCTTTATCAAGCACAGTGTCTTGGAAGTAAGACTAATTCAGGGTGCAGTGAAGAGTAAGAGGAACATGTAGACTTACTTAAGAGGTACAGGTATCTGCCTTTTCTGATTTCCCCTTCAGGAGTCTTTACTGACATGTGATCGACGATGAACAAGCAGTCAGGGCATGACTTCAGGAATTGCTCAGAATGTTCTTCACTAGGGATATAAAACGTGGCTGTACGAATTAAAACATTTTTTAAGAACTAGTGTCATTCGATATGTAGCCATGCATTCATCATGTACTGCTTCCCAGGTACAGGGTGGTTACTGGTCAATTAATAGTCACACCAACAGTTATCAAATCCCATGCTGACTGCAAGGTAGTGAGCTGTGGGTTAGGAGTAATAACACTGTCACTTTCTTTCACTGACAGGCAGGGTTGTAGCACCAAATTCTGGGACCCCATACACAAGACTCCAAAAGGGACCCCATCCCACTCGAAACATAGAGTCACTGGCCCACACACACTTGGTGTGTTAACATGTACTAAAAATAATTTCAGTAAGTTTTTTTACTTTTCAAAGATGGAATTAATATGTCTAAAACATATCTTTTTTTTTTTTTTTTAAACATATCTTGATAAACCCCCCTAAATATTTAGTTTTTTTGGGGGGGAAAAAAACGCGCCAAGAAATTCAATAAAGAGCCACCGCAATAGGTTTTTATATTTTATGAACATAAAATATGGCATTATTCACTTAGGTACGATCTTTAATTCTTTTTTTCTTTACTTCAGAGTGCAAACTAGATATTAAAATGCCTACTGAAATGAGATTTTCTTATTCAAACGGGGATAGCAGTTCCATTCTATGTGTCATACTTGATCATCTCGCGATATTGCCATATTTTTGCTGAAAGGATTTAGTAGAGAACATCCACGATAAAGTTCGCAACTTTTGGTCGCTAATAAAAAAAGCGTTGCCTTTACCAGAAGTAGCAGACGATGTGCGCGTGACGTCACTGGTTGTAGGGCTCCTCACATCCTCACATTGTTTACAATCATAGCCAGCAGCAGCAAGTGCGATTCGGACCGAGAAAGCGACAATTTCTCCATTAATTTGAGCGAGGATGAAAGATTCGTGGATGAGGATAATAAGAGTGAAGGACTAGAAAAAAAAAAAAGCCGAGGGCAGTGGGAGCGATTCAGATGTTATTAGACACATTTACTAGGATAATTCTGGAAAATCCCTTATCTGCTTATTGTGTTACTAGTGTTTTAGTGAGATTATATGGTACCTGAAAGTCAGAGGGGTGTGGCCACAGTTGTGGTGACCGCCAGTGTTTCTGAGGGAAGCCAGTTGACATGTGGTCGGGAACCATGTTTTTCTTGACCGCTCTGTTCCATAGTAAAGCTTCACCTTCAGGAATTTTAAACAGGGAAACACCGGCTGTGTTTGTGTTGCTAAAAGCAGCTGCAATACACTGCTTCCCACCTCCATCTTTCTACTTTGACTTCTCCATTAATAATTGAACAAATTGCAAAAGATTCAGCAACACAGATGTCCAGAATACTGTTTAATTATGCGAATAAAGCAGACTATTTATAGCTTGGATTAGGCTGGAAAAATAATGTCCGGTACAACAGGTGACGTCAAACGCACGCGTCATCATACGCGACATCATACCGCGACGTTTTCAACAGGACACTTTGCGGGAAATTTAAAATTGCAATTAAATAAACTAAAAATTGGCATGTGTTGCAATGTTAATATTTCATCATTGATATATAAACTATCAGACTGCGTGGTCGGTAGTAGTGGGTTTCAGTAGGCCTTTAACTGATACATGATCACCATCAGTAGATAATACAATTGATAATAATGCATTATTGTTGTTATATTATTATAAGCGCATCTCGTGGGGTTTGAGTCTGCCCCTAACTTAAAAAAAAACTAGTTTCTGTCTTTTTCTAACAAAAATCAAGGGCTCTTGAGTGTACCACAGTTGTGTGCAATGCCAGTATAAGTGTAACTTGTACATAGCTTTTTCCTATTCGATATGTAGCCATGCATTCATCATGTACTGCTTCCCAGGTACAGGGTGGTTACTGGTCAATTAATAGTCACACCAACAGTTATCAAATCCCATGCTGACTGCAAGGTAGTGAGCTGTGGGTTAGGAGTAATATATATATATATATATATATATATATATATATATATATATATATATATATATATATATATATATATATATATATATATATACACATATAGATTTATTTTATTTTTACCCTCTTTCCATCACCTCAACCTTGATCAAAATGCTGGTGCTGTGTGTGAATGCTTAAAGGTGAGCGTTGTTAACCTTTCGTCCGTGTTGAGTCAAATGTTCCAAGTTAGGTTTACTGCTAACCAGGTGCATCGAACCATTTTGCATTTTTGATAGGGATTGTAGGGAGTCCTACACATTCTTAATTTTTACATTAACATTTATGACGTTTCTTATAACTTACATAGGTAAATGACAGAAAAACAAATCTTCCAGCTTTACAGAAGCCCAGGGGCCAGTACCATCATTGCTAGAAGCAAACCCGGTAACAAAGTGAAGAAAATACTTGAATTGAGGTCAACACTATGTCTACCAGTTGTGGTTTGACGGCCGATAATTATTATATTTTATGAAAGTAATTGTTTATGCTGTTCTATTCTATACAACTGGCTCGTGAAACCTGTTTAAAAATGATTTTCCAAATTTGAAAGTTCCTTAAAAAACTAATGCATTGAATTGCATTTTAGGAAATGGAAATAGTTTTGGGGGGAAAGTCACAACTAAAAAGGAGCACTGATCACCACATTATCAATAATTTCAAATGACAAAAGAGGCAAATACATGTCACACAACTCTGTAACAGATCTCTTAGCATATACTTACATACAACTGCTGTAGCACTTGTAAAAGTTGAAGTCAGATTTTCAGAAGTGCATTCTTCAGCCCTTGTAAAGAAAAGGTCAAATCATTGTTATTATTGTGTGATCCATTTTTTTCTTCAAAAATATTAAATCAGAGTGAATGAAATGATTATGCTTTGTTTTTGCCAAACATTGTAGTATGTGTCACTTTTGGGCCCAGGTAAGAATTCAACCCTGGAGCTGGTGGTATTTTTAAGGCCTTCAGTGAAATGGTCATTGTCTGATGTTCCAAGATGAAAAATCCATTTTCCAGATAGCTATGGACACATAAAGCAACAAATTCACAAAGTATGTTTTCAGGGACAGGGTTCTTTATAAGCCATGGAAAGCAGATACAACTTAGATGAAACACCAGGCTGCGATCCTCCAAAGGAGCTCTGAGCTCCTCACAGGTGGGATCTGACGCAGTAGTCACAGAACAGAGAGCCAGCAGACCTAAGCACAAGTGAGCCAACATGATGACAAGTGAACACTGGCTGAGAGCAGGACTGTGCATGGGTGCAATAAAGAGGACATGTTGTACGGAAAACAAAATAGTAAACAAAGACTTAGGACCTTGTCCTTGTTTGTAATGTCTGATCAGTTTAAAGGGGAACATTATCACAATTTCAAAAGGGTTAAAAACAATAAAAATCAGTTCCCAGTGGCTTGTTGTATTTTTGGAAGTTTTTTAAAAATTTTTACCGGTCTTGGAATATCCCTAAAAAAAGCTTTAAAGTGCTTGATTTTCGCTATTTGCGATGCGACTATCCATTTCCCTGTGACGCCATACAGTACTGCCAATGTAGACAAACAATTGCGAATACCACAGCAAGATATGGTGACATCAGCTCGGATTCAGACTCGGATTTCAGCGGTTTAAGCGATTCAACAGATTACGCATGTATTGAAACGGATGGTTGGAGTATGAAAGTATTGAAGAAGAAACTGAAGCTATTGAGCGAATAGCTATTGACGCTATTCATAGCCATAGCATGGCCGAATAGCTGCGTTAGCATCGCCGGTAAAATGTGCGGACCAAACGATCAGGACTTTCGCATCTTGTGACACTGGAGCAACTTAAATCCGTCGATTGGTAAGTGTTTTTTTCGCATTAAATGTGGGTGGAAGGAAACGTAATATAGTTGCAAATGCATCTGCAGGTTATCCATACAACTCTGTGCCATGTCTGCTTTAGCACCGCCGGTAAATAGCATGTTAGCATCGATTAGCAGGCAGTCAACATCAACAAAACTCACCTTTGTCTTTTTGTTGACTTTATCGTTGCAAATGCATCTGCAGGTTATCCATACATCTCTGTGCCATGTCTGCTTTAGCACCGCCGGTAAATAGCATGTTAGCATTGATTAGTGTAGCATGTTAGCATCGATTAGCTGGCAGTCATGCCGCGACCAAATATGTCTGATTAGCACATAAGTCAACAACATCAAAAAAACTCACCTTTGTGATTTTGTTGACTTTATCGTTGCAAATGCATCTGCAGGTTATCCATACATCTCAATGCCATGTCCGTCATCGCCGGTAAAATGTGCAGACACTCCCGCACATTCAATGAGGGTCCGGCGGCAGACACTTTCGCATCTTCGGGCCAGTGGTGCAACTTGAATCCCTCCCTGTTAGTGTTGTTACACCCTCCGACAACACACCGACGAGGCATGATGTCTCCAAGGTTCCAAAAAATAGTTGAAAAAACGGAAAATAACAGAGCTGAGACCCAATGTTTACAATGTGTTGAAAATGAAAATGGCGGCTGTATTACCTCAGCGACGTCACATTCTGGCATCATCGCCACAGAGCGATAAACAGAAAGGCATTTAATTTGCCAGAATTCACCCATTTAGAGTTCGGAAATCGGTTTAAAAATTATATGGTCTTTTTTCTGCACCATCAAGGTATATATTGACGCTTACATAGGTCTGGTGATAATGTTCCCCTTTAAAGGAATGATGTTTGTTTAGTGTTTCTTCCAAATCAGGGTGCTGTCACAAACACGCGTCTATGTGGTGGTTGTGAAACTTAGGATACATGGACAGGAGGACAACATGCAGGTAAGAGTCTTTTAATTATGGCAATATTAGTACAACAGGGAAGTGCACAAAAGCAAACGCAAGCTTCACATCCAAAGTGAAGCAAACATGAAACAACATAAAGCCAACATGCAACGCAGATAGTTAGTAACTCAATCTACCCAATGACCGTATTTTCCAGATCATTGGGCGCATTGGATTATAAGGTGCACTGCCGATGAATGGTCTATTTTCAATCCTTTTTCATATATAAAACGCACCGGATTATACGGTGCATAAAAGGAGTTATTCTAAATTTTTTTTCTAAATTGAAAACAGTAAAAAGGCAATAAAATGCGAGTAAGTTGGACCTGTTTCCAGTGAGGGGTGGACTCCGCCAAGGCTGCCCTTTGTCACCGATTCTGTTCATAACTTTTATGGACAGAATTTGTAGGCGAAGTCAGGGCGTTGAGGGGATCCGGTTTGGAGGCTGCAGGATTAGGTCTCTGCTTTTTGCAGATGATGTGGTCCTGATGGCTTCATCTGGCCAGGATCTTCAGCTCTCACTGGATCGGTTCGCAGCAAAGTGTGATGCGACTGGGATGAGAATCAGCACCTTCAAGTCCAAGTCCATGGTTCTCGCCCGGAAAAGGGTGGAGTGCTATCTCCGGGTTGAGGAGGATACCCTGCCCCAAGTGGAGGAGTTCAAGTATCTCGGAGTCTTGATCACGAGTGAGGGAAGAGTGGATCGTGAGATTGACAGGCGGATCGGTGCGGCGTCTTCAATAATGCGGAGGCTGTATCAATCTGTTGTGGTGAAGAAGGAG
Source organism: Nerophis ophidion (assembly GCF_033978795.1). Lineage (NCBI taxonomy): Eukaryota > Metazoa > Chordata > Actinopteri > Syngnathiformes > Syngnathidae > Nerophis > Nerophis ophidion. Next base: position 50,206,309 of record NC_084617.1, on the reverse strand, counting down.
CTGAGCCGGAAGGCAAAGCTGTCAATTTACCGGTCAATCTATGTTCCCATCCTCACCTATGGTCATGAACTTTGGGTATAGACCGAAAGGACAAGATCACGGGTACAAGCGGCCGAAATGAGTTTCCTCCGCCGGGTGGTGGAGCTCTCACGTAGAGATGGGGTTAGAAGCTCTGCCATCTGCGAGGAGCTCAAAGTAAAGCTGCTGCTCCTCCACTTCGAGAGGAGCCAGTTGAGGTGGTTCAGGCATCTGGTCAGGATGCCACCTGAATGCCTCCCTCTGGAGGTGTTTCGGGCATGTCCAACTGTTGGAGGCCACGGGGAAGCCCCAGGACACGTTGGGAAGACTATGTCTGCCGGCTTGCCAGGGAACGCCTCGGGATTCTCACGAAAGAGCTGGACGAAGTGGCTGGGGAGAGGAAAGTCTGGTCTTCCCTGCTTAGGCTGCTGCCCCCGCGACCCGACCTCGGATAAGCGGAGGAAGATGGATGGATGGAAATTGAAAACACATCCTTGTGGTCTACATGAGATGTAATGCTGGTTCTTTGGTCAAAATGTTACATAGATTATGTTTTACAGATCATTTTCAAGTAGCTTTCTGACAGTTGCTTCCGAAAACATATCTGGATAAACCCCCCTAAATATTTGGGTTTTTTTTGGAAAAAAACGCGCCAAGAAATTCAATACAGAGCAACCGCAATAGGTTTTTATTTTCTTATTCAAACGGGGATAGCAGGTCCATTCTATGTGTCATACTTGATCATATCGCGATATTGCCATATTTTTGCTGAAAGTATTTAGCAGAGAACATCAACTATAAAGTTTGCAACTTTTGGTTGCTAATAAAAAAGCCTTGCCTTTACCAGAAGTAGTAGACGATATGCGCGTGACGTCGCTGGTTGTAGAGCTCCTCACATCCTCACATTGTTTCCAATCATAGCCACCAGCAGCGAGCGCAATTCGGACCGAGAAAGGGACAATTTCCCCATTAATTTGAGCGAGGATGAAAGATTTGTGGATGAGGATAGTGAGAGTGAAAGACTAGAAAAAAGAAAAAAAAACAGAGGGCAGTGGGAGCGATTCAGGTGATATTAGACACATTTACTAGGATAATTCTGGAAAATCCCTTATCTGCTTATTGTGTTACTAGTGTTTTAGTGAGATTATATGGTACCTGAAAGTCGGAGGGGTGTGGCCACGGGTGTGGTGACCGCCAGTGTTTCTGAGGGAATCCACGCAGCTGCAGGAGGACGCAAGCTCCGCTCATGTCTACGGTAAGAGCCGACTTATTACCACAATGTTCTCACCAAAACCTGCTTGTTGACATATGGTCGGGTGTCTCAAGAAGGCAAGAAGGGTAGATAAACACACACACACACACACACACACACACACACACACACACACACACACACACACACACACACACACACACACACACACACACACACACACACACACACACACACACACACACACACATTAAGACAAACATCAGAGTCTCTTTTTCAAGTGTGAACTTGCCAAGGGAAGGGGTGAACACATGTTACACAACGTTGCAACAAATAAATAAAACAGTACATACTAATGAGGAAACTCAAGAAAAAACAGCAGATCAACAGTGAACAAAAGTGTTACCTTCTTCTAACAAGCATGACAACGAGTAAGTTTTAAATGTTGGTGCTATCGTGTAATTTTCTTCTTCTTCTTTCTTTGAATGGCAGTTGGCAAGCAACCTTGTGTTGTGCATTACTGTCACTCTCAGAAATAAAGTGTGAATATGATACCCTACTCCAAATTATCTTACTCAAGCCATTTTAGCTTGGATGACCACCATTGGTTTTTACTGCCGGAAAGAAGTCACACGAGCCACATCCTGCCACTAACCCCTTCCATCTCGATCCAGCCACAAATCAGACCATGCCTTACCACCAAAAGATTCATGTTGATACGCTCATGGATCGTAGCAATGACAGCGTCCTCTCTGCAACGAAGTCAGGCCAAAACTTGGCCAAGACTTGCCTTGTGTTGCGTCCATAGGCTCAGGGCACTGATAAGTTTGATCAATCATGGCTCGCCGCGAAAGCCATACTTAATTATCATTAAACAAAGAGATTGAGGAAATATAAACTTGAGGAATGTCAAGTGTGGTGTGTGGCATTAAAAAGTGTGAGACTTGGCCACAGTGTTTGTTTTGACGGATGTTTTTAGTTATAGTATTTTGACCCTATGTATTTTAGTTTTGGTCATATTTGAGTCATTTAAATTAATGTAGTTTCAGTCCAGTTTTAGTCGACTAAAATGACAGTAAATTTTACCGGTAAAATATAAAGTGTAGCAGACAACACATCTTTGAAGTTGTCTTGAAAGCACTTTTATTAATTATTATTGCTGAGCATCTCATAAACTAAATTCACAAGAAGACCTGCACTCCATGCACAAAGTGACGGATAGGTAAACATTAGTCTTTGATGACGTAGACGTAGACGAAGTATTTTAGAAGACTGTGTACTGTTGGTCTTGGTCACAAAGTTTACACGCCAGAAGACTCGTATTGTGAAACTGGAAGACATACAAAAGACTTGTGTGTGATCAATGTTCGCATTCAAATCAAAATACATAGCAAAATGACCAGTTATGTAGCTTACAGACTGGAATGTTAACCTTTAACATTAGCTTATATATTGTATCAAGTATACACCATTAATGAACTTGCGCAAACATAATATATTGGTGTGGAGGGGAGAGTGGCCTTCGGGTCTGCTGCGGAACGGGGTGCATGGATGGCCCAGGTGGGCCTTGTTATCTAATCACCTGTCGCCTTTATTAGCAGCAGCCGTGATAAGACGAGTAGTTGGAGTTGGATGTGCTACTGAGAGACACAGACACAGAAAAGACACTTTGCTGAAAAGCGAAAGACTTTGCACGATTGGAGGAAAAATAAAACAGTGGTATACCCAGAATCCCGGGCTCTCTTGGCAGTGTGTGGTGGTCTGAATAACCCACTAGAGGGCAACTTCGACAATTGGATAGTCTTACAAACAAAACTTCTTCAAAGCTCAACAACGATGATGCAAACCTTCAGAGGGAAATATTTGTAGCACATTGGCTGTGTCCAATTCAGGGTCTGCATCCTTCGAAGGGCGAATTTAAAGGCCGCTTACATCACAACGCTGAAGGAAGGCTGTCCCAATTCGCTCCTCCAATTGCAGCCGACGAATGCGCCCTTTTTTTCCCTGTATTCGGAGGATGCACCGCGACAATCCTTCGTGGTCTCCCATATCCCAAGATGGTTTACGCGCCTTTCTTAAACCCGGATGTTTTTGACAATGGCGGCAAATACAAGCAGCCGCACTGTCAGCGGCAGCGAATACACCTTCAAATGTAAGTATCCTCCGCAGGCTAGACTGTCCCATATAACAACGGGTGATGCATCCTTCGGAGGTGCCTGCGAAGGTCCAGCCTTCTGATGCTACGCAGGCCGGGTCCTCCGAAGGATGCAGACCCTGAATTGGGACACAGCCATTGTCTCACACAACAATGGAAAAAACAAGATGGCTGCTCTGACTTTTGACCTTTATCAGGTGACATTGACAGCGAATAGAAAATGGGGGCGTTTCTAACTGAAATGATTTCCTTAAACCACCACCGAGGGGCTCTGTGTAACATTACAATTCAATAAGTACATTTCACACGAAACCCTATTGTGTGTTATTGTTTTAGCTGAAATGTAGCATTTTTCTCAAATAATACATGACTAAAATTGTCACATGAAAAAAATAACTAGTTTTTTTCTAGATTGGCGGGCAAGCTCACCTAAGTGTATAAATAAGGTAGTGGTAGAGTAAGCAGTCTTGCTTAGAGATGTCCGATAAAATCGGACTGCCGATATTAGCGGACAAAAAAATGCTTTAAAATGTAATATCGGAAATTATCGGTATTGGTTTCAAGAATTTAAATGTATGACTTTTTAAAACGCCGCTGTACGGAGTGGTACATGGAATGTAGGGAGAAGTACAGATCGCCAATAAACCGTAAAGGCACTGCCTTTGCGTGCCTTCCCAATCACGTAATATCTACGGCTTTTCACACACACAAGTGAATGCCATGCATACTTGATCAACAGCCATACAGATCACACTGAGGGTGGCCGTGAAAACAACATTAACACTTTTACAAATATGCGCTACACTGTGAACCCACCCCAAACAAGAATGACAAACACATTTCGGGAGAACATCCGCACCGTAACACGACATAAACACAACAGAACAAATACCCAGAATCCCTTGCAGCACTAACTCTTCCGGGACGCTACAATATACGCCCCCACCACCCCCTATCCCCTCCCACCTCAACCCCGCCCATGTAGCCATGTCATTTTACCAGAGAAAATGAAGCCACATGGTTTACAACAAAGATAAAATGTGTCCATAAGTATTTCCTATCTTTCTGGGCAAGAAGACATATTGTTTATTTTGTTTGTTTTAATTTGTTTTTAATTTTTTTATTTTAGTTTTGATATTTCTATTCTTGGGCTTCACGGTGGCAGAGGGGTTAGTGCGTCTGCCTCACAATACGAAGGTCCTGAGTAGCCCTGGGTTCAATCCCGGGCTCGGGATCTTTCTGTGTGGAGTTTGCATGTCCTCCCCGTGAATGCGTGGGTTCCCTCCAGTTACTCCGGCTTCCTCCCACTCCCAAAGACATGCACCTGGGGATAGGTTGATTGGCAACACTAAACTGGCCCTAGTGTGTGAATGTGAGTGTGAATGTTGTGTGTCTATCTGTCTTGGCCCTGCGATGAGGTGGCGACTTGTCCAGGGTGTACACCGCCTTCCGCCCGATTGTAGCTGAGATAATCACTAGAGTCACCAGAGAAAAAGCGCTATATGAGTATTGTTCACTTCACTTCACTATGTTTGTCACGTTTGGGTCGCATTTTTGTGCGGGGTCATTCTCCCAGGAATGCAGACGGACAAGCGTTCAGGTAAAAACATGATTTATTCTAAAAAATAACGCAAAGTACCAAAAAACAGAAAACAAGCAAAAGGAAAAAAGAGCCGATCGCACTGGATGCTAAACTAACACTTCGCATAAACTATGGACGAGAAAAACATACTAACAGTAGCATGAACAGACAAGACTTACGTAGCATGAAGCAAACAACTAGAGACAAGGCAAAACTCACGTAACAGGTGCTTGTAGCAAATAATGACGCCAGGCTGGGTGACCAGCAGAGGCAGGCTTAAATAATGCCTCTGATTAGTGCTTGTGTAGCAGGTGAGCGGCCGAACACTAATCAGAGACAGATGAACATAATGAGCAACCATGGCAACTAAAACAAACTCAGGAGGTGCACAAACAAGAACTAAAGGAGTCCAAAACTAACAGAAAACACAAAAACATGATCCGGACAAGGGATCATGACAATGTTTTATGTCAACCAAATGATTTTACTATATAAGTGGTTGTACGACTTGTGTTGTCTCTGGTGAATACTGACTATGAGTCTTTGCGAATAATGTACAGTGCATATTGTTCATTGTGAAATTTACAAATATATTGTTAATATACTGTTAGTGTTGGAATATGTTTGTTTTTGCACTATATTAAAGTCTATGTTGGTGCATCTCTTGGAGGCGAAGCCCTCACTGTCTTTTAAACCTCCTGACGCCACTGGTTTTCTGACTTGAATATATGACAGACTCTGTCTTTGTCTTTAGTATGTTTTTATTTTTGCATTATTTTTAAGTCTGTTGAGGTTAAGCTTCTTCTGCACACGGATCTGGAAGAAAATGGAGAATTACAGGTCATAGGTGATTGTGTCAAAATGAGACAGAATAGGAAGCATCTTACCTGTCAGGTCTCCCAAATGCAAATCTTGACTTAGGTTGAGGCATGTGGCCTTCTTATTGAAAATCTCCAGGTGAGCGTCGTCAAGTCTTCCGGACTTTGCAAGCATGTGAGGTCTTATTGAACTCATCAAAATCTTTATCTAACACAATATGTTGTGGAAGATTCGCTTTTTGACATGTAGACGCACTTAACAAGAAGATGTTTGTATTTTTTACGAGTTCACCTCCATTCATCCTCGCCATATTGGTGTCGAACCAGAAGAGAGAGTCAGGACACATCTTCAGAAACCTCCCTTTATGTTCTTGGCCGTAGAAATTAAGGGTAACTATTACAAATGTGGAAGAAGAAAAAAACTCACCGTAGTGTGATTCAGTTCTGTTATTAGGTCAAACGTACTTACATCCTTCCTCTGAAGGGGAACTTGTAGTACTTTGAATATAGCAGGTACCATTACTTGATAGGAGACAAAACATGATTGAAAAGGTAAGAGTAAAAAACGTATTAATATGAAATTATCCATTCTGTTTGCCCATCTCATTGTGAAGGTATCACTGTTGGGCAGAGCTGAAAGGTCCATCCAGGAGCTGGTGACTGCTTTAAGGACGTCCATGTAAGGGTGATTGTCTGATATTATTACATGAAGAATCCATTTTCCAGACACCTGTGGACACCTACGCACATTGCGAACGTTTTTTTCCCACGTTATTTTCTTTATATGTAATCTATTAATGAATCGCCACCTCACAGACACAAAGCTGGCGTATTTCATGTTTCATGTAGTGTTTCTCTAGACATTCTATTTCGACAATATTTTTCACTCCCCCTATCGGGGGGCTTTTACCGTAGGATTGTTTGTTTGCATCCAACCAGTTTTATTTTTCTCACTACAATAAGGCATTAACATCTTTGCCCTAGACCAGGGGTGTCGATTTGTGTTTACATGGAGGGCCACATCGCAGTCATGGCTGCCCTCAGACGGCCACTTGTAACAGTGAATGTCAGAATAGAAAAGTATAATCGCCTCATCATATTATTGCACAATTGCCTAAGCATTTGTTTATTTGATTTGTGTACGTACAAATTGATGGATAACTTGCTTTGAAATTGTAAGTCAAGGTGACAAGCAGACATTTAGGTATTTATTGATATTTTTGCAAACTACAATACAGTATAAAATAATAAGGGGTGCAAAAAAAATGTTTTATCACATCTGGATCGCGATTCTGATTCATCCATCCATCCATTTTCTACCGCTTATTTTCTTTGGGGTCGCGGGGGGCGCTAGTGCCTATAGCAGCTACCATCGGGCGTAAAGCGGGGTTCTTATTCTTATCCATTGTAAATTGATTAATAATTTGAAAAAATCTAATTTGAAAATCTAATCAGTGTCAGAGCTTGATCCGCATTGCCGGCAGTAAGTCGGACCTGTTTTCAGTAAGGCTTGGACTCCGCCAAGGCTGCCCTTTGTCACCGATTCTGTTCATAACTTTTATGGACAGAATTTCTAGGCGCAGTCAGGGCGTGGAGGGGATCTGGTTTGGTGGCTGCAGGATTAGGTCTCTACTATTTGTAGATAATGTGGTCCTGATGGCTTTATCTGGCCAAGATGAAGCCATCACCTCCAAGTCCGAGTCCATGGTTCTCGCACCTCCAAGTCCGAGTCCATGGTTCCCGCCCGGAAAAGGGTGGCGTGCCATCTCCGGGTTGGGGAGGACATCTTGCCCCAAGTGGTGGAGTTCAAGTACCTCGGAGTCTTGTCCACGAGTGAGGGAAGAGTGGATCGTGAGATCGACAGGCGGATCGGTGCAGCATCTTCAGTAATGCGGACATTGTATCGATCTGTTGTGGTGAAGAAGGAGCTGAGCCGGAAGGCAAAGCTCTCAATTTACCGGTCGATCTACGTTCCCATCCTCACCTATGGTCATGAGTTTTGGGTTATGACCGAAAGGACAAGATCACGGGTACAAGCGGCCGAAATGAGTTTCCTCCGCCGGGTGGCGGGGCTCTCCCTTAGAGATAGGGTGAGAAGCTCTGCCAACCGCAAGTAGCTCAAAGTAAAGCCGCTGCTCCTCCCCATCAAGAGGAGCCAGATGAGGTGGTTTGGGTATCTGGTCAGGATGCCACCCGAACGCCTCCCTAGGGAGGTGTTTCGGGCACGTCCGACCGGTTGGAGGCCACGGGGAAGACCCAGGACACGTTGGGAAGACTATGTCTCCCGGCTGGCCTGGGAACGCTTCGGGATCCCCCGGGAAGAGCTGGACGAAGTGGCTGGGGAGAGGAAAGTCTGGACTTCCCCGCTTAGGCTGCTGCCCCCGTGACCCAACCTCGGAAAAGCGGAAGAAGTTGGATAGATGGATGGATGGAAAAATCTAATTTGTTTATTTTTTTGGACACATTTTTTGTTACGTCTTCGGAGGTGCATAGCTGCGCTGGTAGCATTCCTTCCAAGGCAGAAGTCAAGCAGGATCAGTGTGCAGGTAAGATTAAGACTTTTAATACATTAACGTAGGACAAAAATACAAAGCTGAGGATGCTAGCAAGCGTGGAGCTAAAAAAAAAAAAAAAATGTCACCTAGGGTGAAAACGAGGAATGCTAGTGTGTACAAACTTCACTAGAGCAAGGAGAAATTACAGGGGAACGTAAATGTTGCCTATAGCAAATATTGACCCAGCAACTACTGCCGGGTAACAGGAAACTATAAAGGGGAGTGATTAATCAAAACACCTGGTGGGAACACTAATTGCTAAACTAAGACAGGTGAAGAGAATCAGTGCCCATGGAAACCAACTGAAACAGAACAACTACCAAACATAAATCACGGGTAACGGATCATGACAATTTTTATTCATTTTTAAAATATTTTTTAGGCCATCTGTATACGTGCGCATATGTGTCTTACGTCAGCAACCAAAAATAGGTTTTGTAACCGGCAAGCTGTTTTTTTAAGGTGTTATTATACTAAATAACATATTGCAAAAATGAGTTTGAATCGAGAATCGATTATGAATCAAATCTTGTTAGCGCAGGCAGGATGAAGCAGCGCTTTTATTTTGAAGACAGGAACTGTGCAGTCTTTCTATAGAGTTTTGACAGCAGGTACACAGCGAGGGTCAGTGGAAATAAAAAAAGTTTCTCGCCTTCCTGTCGGTCATTTTTTCTTAATAATGATCTCACAGCAGCCAGTGTCATCTCACGAGATCTTCGGGTGCCGAAGATTAATTGATGAAAGTGATGTCTGTGAAGATTGATGATTGCTCATTTTTAGGTCTATTTAATGACACACCCTCCGTGGTCGACTGGTAGCTCGTGATCGACGTAATGGGCACCCCTGTTGTAAGGATGAGGAACTACTGTTCGCAACACAGCACCTTGCTAACAGATACAGCCTCACTGCTCCTCTGGACACTAGTGAGAGGTAATATAACTACAGATCTACTGCTGCTGAATCGCCTCCAAGTTTGTAAAAGTTGATGCTGGATTATAAATCATCCCTCTCACTTGGATGAATGATTGTGTCCATAAACCCAGAACATCGAAAGTCAACTTAGATCCAAAGACATCGCTAGGAAGATGCAACAAGATGCTTGATTGCTCTCAGCATTTTTTTCCTGAAGAGTGAGGATTTTACTGAATTGATCTAAACATAGAGTACAGTTCTTGTGCTGGAATACACAAGCATCCCATCGTCGGCATCTTCGTGAGAGCGGACGTTGCAAGTCACGGTTTTATAATGTCTATTTTGCTTAGCACTAGTACACTCTGATGTTTCATTGGAGCTGGATCTTATCAGCACTTAGCATCTAAAACCTGTGGCTCATACTTCGTATATTCAGGCTCAAAAAGGTAAGGTTCTGAAATACAATTTGCACCAAAGAAGCCGTCGTTGGCTCAAATTAAGTGTGCCATTATTATTAGCGAATTAGCTAGCTTTGCTATGCGTTCCGTGAAATCAAAGCGCCCGGAATCAATCAATCAATCAATCAATCAATCAATCAAAGTTTACTTATAAAGCCCTAAATCAAAGGGCTGCACAAGCCACAACGACATCCTTGGCTCAGATCCCACATCAGGGCAAGAAAAAACTCAACCCATTTAGAAACTTTGGAGGGGACCGCAGATGTAGGGACCCCTACCCCTTCCCCCGGGCGTCGAGTGGATCTAGAATAATATTGTGAGAGTCCAATACATAGTGGATCTAACATAATAGTGTGAGAGTCCAGTCCATAGTGGGGCCAGCAGGAGATCATGGATTTTCCACATACTTTGTATATTGGAAAAACAATTGCATTAGGTTTGAAACCCCAGTTGAGAACGTTCAGTTTTGGTTGATTTTGGTGGTGCCAGTTTGACCAAAAGTGTAGTGTTTACCTGAAGGAAAGCCACATTTTCCACGAGGACTGGCGCAAATAGCGTTGAACTGACACGATAATATCACAATGATTCAGAGTGATGGAAATGTCCACAGTCATAACCTACATATTTTGTTTACAGAACTTTTGAGTTGGTTGGCTGGTCATGTCAGTGTTGAACTGCGAACTAACAAGCTGGTGGCTATTTCTTGCTACCGCGCACAATTCCGATTAGCTATGTCATTTTGATTTGAGCATCGAAAATCACTCACTAGTTTATCAAGAACAAAGCCAAGGCAGCATCGGGTCGAAATTCCCTCTTCGTATTTGAGCTCACGCGAGCGAGTGAAAGCCGGGGAAATGTTGATTCTTGACTGTCCTTTTATCCATGCAGTCCCCTTTTTTCTTCTTTTGGGCTCCTCAGACAAAACTTTTTGTTTCTTTGGTTGTTTTTCAGCTACTGCCATGATGGCAGTAATTGCATGTGGTGTTCTTCTTCTTTGAATTTTCTGAGGGCACGCATGCGTTCACATCGTCCCATTCGTCTTTTTAACGGATTTTGGGAAAGGAGGAGTGACGTATGCCATAAAGCAAGTGAGCACATTTGTAGTTTTTTGCATGACAGGGTTCCTGCCTCCCTCGTCAACATTGCTAAATGCCACTTAAAACGACACACACCCCTCAGGCCGTGATAGAGATGTAATTCAACTAGTTGTAAGTTGATGTCAAATCAGGTCATGTCTTTGTTTAAGTTTGTTGACGTTTTCCATGTTTAGTGTTTAGTTCCTGTCCTGCGTTCTTATTTAATTTGTAATCATGCCTATCTAAAGGGGAACCACACTTTTTTTTTTTATTTTGCCCGTCGTTGACATTCATGATGCATTTTTTGTAATGCCTTCTAAATATTAAGCACATTCAAAAATCACATCAAAACTCCACTTACAAAGGAGCCTAAAAGCCTTTAAAACATCCAAACACCGCCATTAAGGTTTTATATACATGCTGTAAGTATAAATGTAATATAGTAATATTTTGATAATTTTAAGCATACACGGCACAATTATTTCAAAAACTTATCACGTTTCCTTTTCCTTCAACGATATCACTGATTACTACTCACTGCAGACTTTTTGAGAGCTAACACACATAATAAAACATCCTTAACTGTACAATGTCTGCTGTCATTAGGATGCCGACTGCTAGGATGTTCATTAATTCCCATTTAGATGATGAATGACTCATAATCCTCGTGAGGAAAAGTGGGGTGGAACCAAGCATCTAATTTGGCTGTCAAAGTGTACCAACTTGTCGAGATATGTCCTCATCCTTCTACTGTTCTAGTGAAATGCATGATTTATGATCTACAATAAACTTCCTGGGAGCAGGGAAGCGAGGAAACAGCTGAACACTCGATGTAAACACTACACACAAGCTTGTGATCATGGCGCCGTTATAGTTTGTCTGTGTTAGCCCTTATGATAACAATATCACTAATACTTGGTTATTATTCAAGTCACAAAATGCAAATGGAGTATTGTTGGCAATTTGTGGATGTTTTTTTATTGGCTTTTACGAGCGGAATAGAGGACCTCCCATCGACTCCACTGTAAATTTTATTTACAAGTTAGAATGCATTAAAAACATTTTCCATAATCATTGTGAACGACGGGCAAAATTCCAAATAAAAAATGCAATTTCACTTTAAGATGAGCTCTGGCAGATAGTTTTTTTGCATACCCTGTGGACGCTTTTCGTGCTACACGTCTTTGCTGTTCTCCAGCATTTCCCTTTTGTTATTTTGTAGCCTGTTTAGTTTTTGTCATTGCATAGCTCCCTCTGTGCTTTTGGTGAACTTCCTAGCTGCTCTTGCCTTTTTTTTTGTCGTCAATTAAATACTAGCTATCTTCTGCATATTAATATCGTGCTAATTATTGCCATCACGCAACCAGAGCGTCACACATGTATTAAATCATATTGTAATTGTGTGCATTTTTGAAAAAAAAACTAACACCATTACCATCCATCCATTTTCCAAAGCTCGTCCCGTTCCATAGTACATAAATATTGGACAACATTTTTGGCATTAAACAACACAACAAAAAGATCCAATTAATGATTTGGTTCAATGTATTTTATTGTGTAAAGAGATTGTGCATATTGTTTTACAGTGGACCTGGAAAGTATTCACAGCTCTTCAGTTATCCTACATTTTAAATTTCAGTCTCCTTCCAAAAAAGTTGACATTTTAGGATTTACACTAAGAGTTTGCAGTATCTCCTGCTGTAGTCTCTATCTAGGTCAGAAGTGTCCAAACTTTTTGACTTGTGGGCTGGATTGGGCTAAAAAAATGTGGCCGTAGACTGAAAGCCGACTGCATATAAAGTAGTAACTATATATATATATATACTGTATATATATATATATATATATGTTTTGTAATCAATCAGAAATATTAAGCAGCTAAAATGCGCCAGACATGGATAAGTGTGGAGGGAGTGTTTTAAATTTTTTCCCATCATGCACTGACTTAAATGGGTGTAACATTAAATCTAGATTTTATTTTTTAAGCTGTTACAATGTTTTTATTTTATTTCACCTACAATGTTCAGTACGAAGGTTGTGTTATGTGTAACCATGTGTGTTGACCTTTATGTTATTATTATTTATTTTTTTTGCACCATGACTAGGGAAGGTTGTTTGGATCATGTCATATAATCAATCAATCAATCAATCAATCAATCAATGTTTACTTATATAGCCCTAAATCACTAGTGTCTCAAAGGGCTGCACAAACCACCACGACATCCTCGGTAGGCCCACATAAGGGCAAGGAAAACTCACACCCAGTGGGACATTGGTGACAGTAATGACCCAGTGGGACGTCGGTGACAATGATGACTATGAGAACCTTAGAGAGGAGGAAAGCAATGGATGTCGAGCGGGTCTAACAGGATACTGTGAAAGTTCAATCCACAATGGATACAACACAGCAGCGAGAGTCCCGTTCACAGCGGAGCCAGCAGGAAACCATCCCAAGCGTAGGCGGACCAGCAGCCATCCCAAGCGTAGGCGGACCAGCAGCGCAGAGATGTCCCCAGCCGATACACAGGCGAGCAGTACATGGCCACCGGATCGGACCGGACCCCCTCCACACGGGAGAGTGGGACATAGAAGAAAAAGAAAAGAAACGGCAGATCAACTGGTCTAAAAAGGGGGTCTATTTAAAGGCTAGAGTATACAAATGAGTTTTAAGGTGAGACTTAAATGCTTCTACTGAGGTGGCATCGCGAACTGTTACCGGGAGGGTATTCCAGAGTACTGGAGCCCGAACGGAAAATGCTCTATAGCCCGCAGACTTTTTTTGGGCTTTGGGAATCACTAATGAGCCGGAGTCCTTTGAACGCAGATTTCTTGCCGGGACATATGGTACAATACAATCGGCAAGATAAGATGGAGCTAGACCGTGTAGTATTTTATACGTAAGTAGTAAAACCTTAAAGTCACATCTTAAGTGCACAGGAAGCCAGTGCAGGTGAGCCAGTACAGGCGTAATGTGATCAAATTTTCTTGTTCTTGTCAAAAGTCTAGCAGCCGCATTTTGTACCAACTGTAATCTTTTAATGCTAGACATGGGGAGACCCGAAAATAATACGTTACAGTAGTCGAGGCGAGACGTAACAAACGCATGGATAATGATCTCAGCGTCTTTAGTGGACAGAATGGAGCGAATTTTAGCGATGTTACGGAGATGAAAGAAGGCCGTTTTAGTAACGCTTTTAATGTGTGCCTCAAAGGAGAGAGTTGGGTCGAAGATAATACCCAGATTCTTTACCGTGTCGCCTTGTTTAATTGTTTGGTTGTCAAATGTTAGAGTTGTATTATTAAAAAGAGTTCGGTGTCTAGCAGGACCGATAATCAGCATTTCCGTTTTTTTGGCGTTGAGTTGCAAAAAGTTAGCGGACATCCATTGTTTAATTTCATTAAGACACGCCTCCAGCTGACTACAATCCGGCGTGTTGGTCAGCTTTAGGGGCATGTAGAGTTGGGGGTCATCAGCATAACAGTGAAAGCTAATACCGTATTTGCGTATGATGTCACCTAGCGGCAGCATGTAGATGCTGAAGAGTGCAGGGCCAAGGACCGAACCCTGGGGAACTCCACACGTTACCTTAACGTAGTCCGAGGTCACATTGTTATGGGAGACACACTGCATCCTATCAGTAAGATAAGAGTTAAACCAAGACAGGGCTAAGTCTGACATACCAATTCGTGTTTTGATACGTTCTAATAAAATATTATGATCGACGGTATCGAAAGCAGCGCTAAGATCGAGGAGCAGCAACATAGATGACGCATCAGAATCCATCGTTAGCAATAGATCATTAGTCATTTTTGCGAGGGCTGTCTCCGTGGAGTGATTTGCCCTGAAACCGGATTGAAAGGTTTCACATAGATTGTTAGACGCTAAGTGTTCATTTAACTGCTCCGCAACAATTTTTTCAAGGATTTTTGAAATAAAGGGAAGGTGAGACACCGGTCGGTAATTTACCATGAGGTCAGGATCGAGGTTAGGTCTTTTAAGAAGAGGATGAATAACCGCTTTTTTGAATGCTAGGGGAACAGTGCCCGAGGACAGTGCCCGAGGAGAGTGATGAATAACCGCTTTTTTGAATGCTAGGGGAACAGTGCCCGAGGAGAGTGATAAGTTTATAATATTTAGCACTGATGGACCTAATAATACAAAGAGCTCCTTGATCAGTTTCCCAGGAAGAGGGTCAAGTAAACATGTTGTCTGTTTTATTCCATTTACACGTTGTAACAATTCCTCTAATGTTATTTCCTCAAAACGAGAGAAACTATTTTGGAGGGCAGTATCCGCCGTATATACAATCGTATCAGTGTTAATAGAACCCCGTTATAGCTGAGACGCATTGTCTTTAATCTCCTTTCTAATGACTTCAATTTTCTTACTAAAGAATTGCATAAAGTCATCAGCTGAGTGGGTTGAGCTACTGGAAGGAGTCCCTTGTTGGGTTAGCGATGCTACCGTACTAAACAAAAATTTAGGATCGTTTTTATTACGGTGGATGAGATTTGAGTAATATTTAGCTTTAGCTAAGGTAAGCATGCGTTTATAAGTTATTAAACCATCACTCCATGCTTGATGGTGCACCTCAAGTTTAGTCGTGCGCCATCTGCGTTCCAGCTTTCTACATAATAATTTCTGAGCTCTAGTTTCTTCTTTAAACCACGGGGTGCGCTTTTTTGGAGCCTTTTTTAACTTTAGCGGTGCTATGTTATCAATGGTTTCGCGCAGGGCGTCGTTAAAGTTGTTAGTGAGGTTATCAATAGAGCCCGCATACTTTGGGAATGGTGCCATTACCGAGGGCAGTAGGTCAGCAAGAGTTGTCGTTGTGGCTGTATTAATGTTGCGGCTGCTATAGCAGTTATTATTATTATCAGTTTGACGAACATGCGTCTGAACCTCGAATTTTATAAGGTAATGATCGGACAATACTTTAGTATACGGGAGTATCGTAACTTTGGAAACGGTGATGCCCCTGACAAGCACTAGGTCTATCGTATTACCGTTGCGATGCGTGGGTTCATTTATTATTTGTCTGAGACCACAGCTATCAATTACAGTCTGGAGCGCTACGCACGGTGGGTCCGATGGGGTATTCATATGGATATTAAAGTCCCCCATTATGATTATATTATCGGCGTGTGTCACTAGATCAGCAACAAACTCTGAGAATTCATTGATAAAGTCCGAATAGGGCCCTGGGGGGCGGTAGATAACAGCCAGGTGTAGAGGCAGTGGTGTGACAGACCTCATAGTAAACACCTCAAACGATTTATATTTATTATTTATGTTAGGACTAAGGTTAAAGTTTTCGTTGTATATTAGTGCGACCCCCCCACCCCTTTTGAGCGGACGGGCAATATGCGCATGTGTAAAGTTAGGAGGACATGCCTCATTTAGCGCAAAAAAGTCGTTTGGTTTAAGCCAGGTTTCGCTGAGACCGATGACGTTAAGATTGTTGTCTCTGATAATATCATTAACTAACAACGTTTTAGGAGACAATGATCTTATGTTTAAAAAACCTATATTATAGGTAGTGGGCTGTTTCAGGGAATTTTTGATCAAATTATCCGTAGTAGCAATATTAATAATGTTGTGTTTATTATGCCCAGTGCATTTAGTATAGTTACGACCATATCTAGGAATTGATACGACAGGAATTTTCCGATTGTTTGATTGTTGCTTTGATAAACTGCACGCATCATGGTTAGCCACCCCAGTAACGGGGATTTTCCGATTGTTTGTTTGTTGCTTTGATAAACTGCACACATCATGGTTAGCCACCTCAGTAACGGGGATTTTCCGATTGTTTGTTTGTTGCTTTGATAAACTGCACGCATCATAGTTAGCCACCTCAGTAAGACACATGTCCAACTCTGAAACACTCAAAGCAGAAAAAACTTGTTCTAATTTAACAGACTCCTTACCCAGACCAGTAGTCTCGCATCTTTCATCTAAATCCGTCTTCGGGATGGAGGAAAGTGGTGTTCTGTGGGGATTAGCCTTCTGCTTTGTTTTTAGCCCCGCTCGGCATCCGCGTTTCCGATCACACCGCTGGCGTCTGCTCCGTAGACGGCCCCCGCTGCTACTAGACTCCCCTGCTTCACAGGCCGCTGGATGTAGCCGCCGATGTATTCCCATGCTAGTTAGCACGTTTAGCACGCACGCGTCTATCGGTCCAAAACGGCCCGACATGTCCACATCCAGAAGTGTCTGGCGGTCGTACGTGATCACGGAGTGACCACGATGTGAGCCAGCCATAAAGTTTGTGGAATTGTCCAGTATTTCTGCCAAATGTTCCATCTTTAGCAGGAGCTCCTCGAGAGCGCAGCCCGTCCGGGCGCCGCCATCTTGGTAAGTGGCCTAGTAAGTAAATGCTGTGCTTCTCTTTCAAAGTACTTTCAAGGGTCATTAATCAGATTTACTCACATTGTCATTGAGCGGGCAGAAAATATATTGTTCAGACACAGCCTGGTATTTACTAATTATTTGAAAGCACTCCTCACTGCTTTGTTTAAGTTAAAGTTAAAGTACTAATGATTGTCACACACACATTGGGTGTGGTGAAATTTGCCCCCTGCATTTGACCCATCCCCTTGCTCACCGCCTGGGAGGCGAGAAGAGCAGTGAGCAGCAGCGGTGGCCGCGCCCGGGAATCATTTTGGTGATTAACCCCCAGTTCTAGCCCTTGATGCTGATTGCCCAGCAGGGAGGTAATGGGTCCTATTTTTATAGTCTTTGGTATGATTCGGCTGGAGTTTGAACTCACAACCTACCGATCTCAATGCAGACAATATAAGCACTAGGCCACTGAGTAATTTAACTCATGACATCTTGCGGGCCAAATCGATGAGACTTGTGGGCTGTAGTTTGACACCCCTTGTCCAGATTTTATTTGTTTTTTTAATTATTTATTCATGTATTTTTTTTATCATTATAGGTCTTCCCTTGTTAGATGCTCTATCATGGGCACATATCTGAAAGAGAGGGGAGTTTTACAGGTCACATGTGATTGGGTCAAAGTAAGACAGAACAGAAGCGTCTTACCTGTGATGTTTGCAAAGTGCAACTCTTTAGTTAAATTGTGACATGCTGCTTGTTTCTTGATAGTCTCCAGTTGAACATCATTTAGTGTTCCATCCCTTGCTGTTGCACACAGAGACAAGTTTAACATGTCGCAATAAACTCAACGGAAATCTGAGTCAAACACCGA
This sequence comes from Nerophis ophidion, assembly GCF_033978795.1. Classification (NCBI taxonomy): domain Eukaryota; kingdom Metazoa; phylum Chordata; class Actinopteri; order Syngnathiformes; family Syngnathidae; genus Nerophis; species Nerophis ophidion. Next base: position 50,188,305 of record NC_084617.1, on the reverse strand, counting down.
TTGTTGTGTATTATGGAAGATTTGATGTGGACTCACTAAAAAAGTAGAGGTGTTTCCCAGTATAGAGTTCCCCAGTAGGTTTCTTCCATGGAGCGTTGTGGAGCCAGAAAAGACAGTTGGGGCACGTCTTTCGAAATGTCACATTGTGCGTTTCCCCGAACAAAGAAAGGGAAACTATTCGACATGAAATTGAAAAATAAACTTGCAAAGTAGTGTAATTCAGTAACAGCACGGCATGTCAAATCTATGAGAATGTACTCACATTCCACATTTGTAGCGCTACCTGAAGTGGAATTAACCGTCTCATAATGGCATTTTCCAGCTCTTGTAAGGAAAAAAGGAAAAAGCAGAACCATCCCAACATCTGTTTTATCGAAACTGGCGTAAATGATGAAATAAAAAAAGTTACATTTTGTCGCCCCAGCGTGCTGTAAAGTCATTACTGTTGGGGATTGGTGTGAATTCAACCCAAGAGCTGCTGACTGTTTTAAGTTCGGTCATTAAATCATCATGGTCCGATGTTCCAGCGTGAAAGATCCATTTTCCAGAGACCTATGAAGAAATATGACCAAGACTTTTGTTATTTAAATGTTGGTATCCTCACAGATTTTAGGGACTATGCACCAGGTTCCGGTCGTCCACAGGCAGGACATGCTCTTCACAGATAGGATCAGACACAGAAGTCAGAGAAAAGACAGCCAGCAGACCTAAACAATTGTAAATAAACATGACGAAAACTGGACACCACGCTGAGGGCAGGAAAAGTGCCTATAAATGTGAGGAGGAGGAGCTGTTATATAGTACGAGACATTGTTATGTAATCAAGGACTTGGGACCCGACAATGAACTTGGGTAATCATTCATTAGTGTCAAGGTATTGATTATTTTTAAATGCCACCTGATTCCTCATGGCGGTACCCAGGCCCTATCTGCTACTAATAAAGAATCCTTGGAAAAAAATGTGTGTAATCCAAAAGTTTGACCTGAAAAGGAGTGTCGAAGGTAACTGATTAAACTCCTCCCCAAGGTGCAGAACAGTGATGGCACACATAGTCATTAGTACAACTACTTAATAATTAAAAAGCTTGGATGATCTATGTCAGGCTCAATCACTATTTGATTGACAGCAAAATGAGCAAATCAGTGATTTAAAAAAATTCAAACCACTATTCACTTACTTTTTGTAAGTCTTATTCTGTTGATACGGAGTTGATATGGAGTATTTTACAATCCTCTGAAGTGAAGTTTTCTTTGTCAAATTATGCATCTTCTAATCTTCAACCTGTTTTTGGAGAGTAGCCAAACACGAGTTTCTCCTTTTTGAAAGTCCAGCAGCCGTAAAGTGAATGAAGTGTATGTGCAATTAATGTATGATAAAACTTAAAATATTGCACGAGAAGATAAATGTTGTAATTTGGGACACTTCTCCCTAAAACCTAAAAATTCCTATATACTTTAAACGTACCTTCGACTGGGGCGAAGGGATTTGTATTCATTGCTTCCCAAGTAATTGTATTGTCAGGGCATTCATTTGATCGCAACTGGACTAGATGTGACCAATCCAAATCAAAGACTAGATCTGAGCAATATAAATCAAAGACTAGATCTGAGCAACCAATCTAAATCAAAGACTAGATCTGACCAATTCTGTGTTATATGTCTTTTATGTTGCACGATTGCGCCGGGTAAAATTCCTAGTTTGTGAACCCGTTCTCAAACAATGGCAATACAAACTTTTCTTATTCTGATCCTGAATCCAAATCATTGACTAGATCTGACCAGTATAAATAAAAGACTAAATCTGACCAATCCAAATCAAAGACTAGATTTGACCAATCTAAATCAAAGACCAAATTTTACCAATGCGAATCAAAGGCTAGATATGACCAATCGAAATCAAAGACTAAATATTACCAATGCAAATCAAAGACTAGATATGACCAATCCAAATTAAATATTAGATATGACCATTTCAAATCAAAGACTGGATCTGACAAATCCAAATAAAAGGCTAGATCTGACTAGTCTAAATCAAAGACTAGATCTGACCAACCAATCTAAATCAAAGACTAGATCTGACCAATGCGAATCAAAGACTACATCTGACCAACCAATCTAAATCAAAGACTAGCTCTGAACGATCCAAATCAAAAACTAAATCTTACCAATCCAAATCAAAGACTAGATCTGACCAATCTAAATCAAAGACTAGATCTGACCAACCCACATCAAAGACTAGATCTGACCAATACAAATCAAAGACTAGATATGACCAATCTAAATCAAAGACTCGACGATCTGAACAATCCAAATCTATAAACAGGAACTGATGAATCCTACTTAGATGAGAGGCAAAACATCTAAGACAAACTAAACATTCCAGTTGCGATCGATTGCCCGGAGAGTTACTACAGAGCACCATCGAATTTCAGCAGTCTTAACGGCTTTCAGAAAGAAGCTGTTCTTCAGTCTTGGTGGTCCTACTACGGATGCGCTGCAGCCTTCTGCCTAAGTGGAGGGGGTCTCAGAGAGAGTGTCTAGGGTGAGTAGGGTCCTTGGTGATGCAGAGAGCCTTCCTGCTGCATTTGCTGATGAAGATGTCAGTGGTGATGGGAAGAGGGGCTCCCCAAGACTTTCTGAACAGCTTTCACCACCCTCTGCCGTGCCTTCCTCGCTTCAGCCGTACAGCTGCTGTGCCACACGGTGGTGAGAGTGATCTCCACCATACATTTTCTAAGAATGGAGCGCCCTAGTCCAGCATGACCCAGATTCCTGAGGAAGTGTAGACACTGGTGTTCCTTCTTCAGCAACCATGTCCCGGAATAGATGAACCCCAAAATACCTGAAGTTGAAGACTGTTTTACCATTTCCCAGGGGCGGCCGGGATTTGGATGTCTGACATTCCTGAAGTCCACCACCATCTACTGTTTTTTTTTACATTAATGCAAAGGTTGTTGCTTTCACACCAATCCACCAGATGTTCTACCTCCTCTTTGTACTCGGACTCGTGGTTGTCTTGGATGCGTCCCAACTGTTGTGTCATCTGTGTCACGGCCAGAACAGGACTCTGAACACAGATGCAGGATTTTAAGAAAATATATTTATTTGGATAAGGGAAAGGGTCCAAAAGGGGAGAAACTAAAGGGGCTATCAAAACAGAGCTTACCTAACCTCTAAACTAACAAAAATCTCAATAAACTCAAAACGCTCCAGCAGCGGAGGGAAAAAAGGTGCTAAGAATACCAAATGCAAAATACAACAAAAAGCGCTCCAACGGAGGCAATGCTAAGATGCTAATCTTACCTGACAAAAAGGTTTACAAACAAATAAAGTCCCGTGGATCAAAAGGGTACAAAAACGTGGCAATGACTGTGGACATGGAACGCTGGAGGTACGCACAAAAGATACGAAACACTCTGGCACAGGACGCGAGACATTTATACACATGAGGGAGGGTGACACAGGTGGGCACAATCAGGCAATCAGGAAGGACGTCAGACCAGTGAAACAGGAGGAAGGGAAGGGCAAGTGATCTGAAACGAGAGGCAGAGTCAGCATTTCAAAATAAAACAGGAAATGAAAAAACATGAAACCAGACGAAACCCAGACAAGACTTCACCCAGGTGTGACAATCTGCAAGTTTCTTAATATGAACGCTGGGGTGTTTAACAGTGTAGTCATAGGTCAGTAGCAGGACAGTTGCTAGAAATTTTGGGACCCCTGAAAGAATTTTTGTGTGGGCCCCTCTACACCATTTATTGCTTGTGTGTGGCGAAGTGTGGGTCCTAGTGGGCTGTGGGCCCTTAGAATTGTCATCACATTTCCCCCTATAATATGTCAGCACAAGTCAGTAGTGTGACGAGAAGGAAGCTCTACACACTTTCCTGGTGACAACCTGTACCGAGAAGAGGAGCCAGTGTTGTGGGTTCTGGGACTTTTGGGCTGGACGTCCAGGAATCGGAATATTGCTTAATTTGTGGACCCCTCAGATGTAAAGACATTAGGTGTCTCCAATCTTTTCTTCTCTAAATAAAAAAATATTTACCTGTAAATCTTTGAAAATAGCCAAAATCTGCACTGATGCAAGTAAATAGTCAGTATTGTAAAGAAAATGAGGCTTTGCACACTTTCCTGGTGACAACCTGTACTGAGAACAGTAGGCAGTGCTGTGGGAGTTTTTTGGGTTGGAAGTCCGGGACCCAGTTGCCAAGTCTTGAACTTGCTAAGGTATAAACTGAAACTGGAAAATTCCCAAGAAAATGTTGATGGGCCTGCTATCTTAATTGTTGAACACCAAAGTTAATTTAAAAACTAAATGAAAATTATCCATGAAATGTTTTTGTTGGCGTGGCGCAGTGGGAGAGTGGCCGTGCGCAACCCGAGGGTCACTGGTTCAAATCCCACCTAGAACCAACCTCGTCACGTCCGTTGTGTCCTGAGCAAGACACTTCACCCTTGCTCCTGATGGGTGCTGGTTGGCGCCTTGCATGGCAGCTCCCTCCATCGGTGTGTGAATGTGTGTGTGAATGGGTAAATGTGGAAGTAGTGTCAAAGCGCTTTGAGTACCTTGAAGGTAGAAAAGCGCTATACAAGTACAACCCATTTATTTCTGCATAATAACAGGCTAACATTCGCATGATAACTAGGGAACACACATAGAGAGGCATCAGATGAGGCGGTTTGGGCATATGGTCAGAATGCCCCACCAGATGTCTCCCTGGGGAGGTGTTTATGGAACGTCCCCCTGGGTAGGTGTTTATGGAAGCCAAGGGGAAGACAGACCCAGGACAGGTTGGAGAAACTGTGGCGTGGAAACGCCTCAAGATCCGCAGGGAATAGCTGGACTAAGTAGCTGGGGAGAGGGAAGTCTCAGCTTCTCTGCTTAGGCTGCTTCCCCCGCGGCACGACCTCAGATAAGCGATGGATGGATGGATGGACTAGAGCAGTGTTTTTCAACTTTTTTTAAGCCAAGGCACTTTTTTTTGCGTTGAAAAAAATCCAGAGGCACACCACCAGCAGAAATCATTAAAAAAACGAAACTCAGTTGACAATAAAAAGTCGTTGTCGTAATGTTGGATATGACTTTCAACCATAACCAACCATGTGAATTGTGAAGTGCATTATATTTATTCAGCGCTTTTTCTTTAGTCACTCAAAGCGCTTTACATAGTGAAACCCAATATCTAAGTTACATTCAAACCATGCATTAATATAGCTCTTGTCTCAAAGTAGGTCTACTGTCATGACCTGTCCTATCACGCCGTGACTTATTTTGAGTTTTTTGCTGTTTTCCTGTGTGTAGTGTTTTAGTTCATGTCTTGCGCTCCTATTTTGGTGGCTTTTTCTATTTTTTTGGGTTATTTTCCTGTTGCAGTTTAATGTCTTCCTTTAAGCAATATTTCTCGCATCTACTTTTTTTTAGCGATCAAGAAATAATTTCAGTTGTCTTTTATCCTTTCTTTGTGTGGACATTGTTGATTGTCATGTCATTTTCAGATGTACTTTGCGGACGCCGTCTTTGCTCCACAGTAACTCTTTGCTGTCGTCCAGCATTCTGTTTTTGTTTATTTTGTAGCCAGTTCAGTTTTAATTTCATTCTGCATAGCCTTCCCTAAGCTTCAATGCCTTTTCTTAGTGGCACACACCTTTTGTTTGATTTTGGTTTAAGCATTAGACACGTTCTCACCTTCACACTTCCTCCCGCTGTTTCCGTCATCCACAAAGCAATTAGCTACCGGCTGCCACCGACTGATATGGAAGAGTACTACACGGTTACTCTGCCGAGCTCTAGACAGCACCGACACTCAACAACAACACATCATTTGCAAACTACATTTACTGGTTTACAATAAATATTTTTAAACTAAATAGGTGAAATTAGATAATCTCCCACGGCACACTAGTGACTAGACTAGGGAAAAGTTAGCTTGCTCACAAGATGGCAGCAGGTATCGAAATCTATGATTATTAACTTTAAACATACAAAATTAGCTAAAGATGTAATCATAAGACGATACCATGCAATTAGCCTACTTGGAAGATGACACAAAGGATCAAAATCCACACTTTTTAGGTTTAAATGTTCAAAGTTACCTAAAATACTTGTATAAAACATGCTAACATAAAAAAAATATGCACACTCATTAGTGTGCATTTTTGCAAATATAAACCTGGTCTGTGTTTTTTGAGACCAACGTCTTCATGTGAACATTGTCAAATAAATTATGTTAACCATGCCAAGCGGCTCGATCCTTGGAGCTGCTCAAGAACTCAACAGAGGAAGAAAAGACGCACAAAGGACAAAAGAAGACTTTGGATGAGGGAAGAGAAGCTTTATATCGGCATATTCAAAAACATCAAAATACTTCTCCGTATATTTACAAAAACTGAATATAAAAAAAGAGAAAATGAACACATCACAAATGGGAGTTGGACAAACTGCCAGCAAACACGGTCCGATTTACAACCGCGTCCTTCTGCCGTCCCACTTATGGCTTCAACCTTACAAAAAGAACCATAAACAAAAGCTACCGTGTCTGTGTTGAGTCAACGTCATCAGTCCATACCTCCCTCCCGTTCACAAAAGCAAATGTCCTTAAATAATATGAATTGTAATATCAAATACACGTACAAGACATGGAGTTAAACTTGGGGGCTGTACACTTTGCAGTTAGGAGGGCGGAGAGGGAATAAACACAGGTACCTGGACCTTTTTTGTACACCATAAATAAAACATCGGCTTTTTGTACCAACACTCCTTTATTTCACACCGATGTCACAGTTCGATCGGATGGTTAGTTGACACGACTTTTTACCCGGGATTTTCCAACTAAAAAGTGAGACGTGTAGTGAGCACTGAATATTTGGTCTCAAAGTTTAGACTGGTGATAAGGGCCTCCTCAAACAGAATTCACCCATATCATATTACCTAGGTTCAATGTTCCATCTTTGCAAATATATTTGAAGCTTTGTTACATTGCCGTGTCAAAATCGGCCTCGACTTTAGCCTCGGTTTTTGCCAAAATGTAGAATTAGAAATGAAAAACAGCATGTTTGTTTAGAGGACAGATGTAGAAAAGTCCTCAATGATACCTGAAGGACATTACATAACATGTTATTATTGTAAGTTCCCCTTCGGTCTCCTATGGGAAATATTTGACAGAAGAAGTTATAAAAACAAGGCCATGTTGACAACAAGTTACAGTAAGGTGAAGATAACCATCCTGCCCAACCAGAGAGTCTTTAAACTTTATAATAAATAGAATTCTGGCCATCTGTGTGTTAACTGGGGCATGAAAGGTCAGTTTTTCCTCCACGTGTTCGATGGGTTCCTTTCGTACAGTCGCATAGTCGCAGAAAGAGAACTGCTGACAATGGCCAATAATTTAGTAGAGACACAAAGAACAGGGGTGACGTGGGGTGATGTTGGGCCAAAGGCTTGGGTCGGTGTCCGGACTGGGGAGGTTGAGGGCGAGGATGATGAGGAAGTCACATGTTCTTTAGCGCCAGCAGATGAACACAGTGCTTCACACGCTCATGGTCATGTTTGGAGAATACTGGAAAGGAAATAGATTCACAGTGTCAGAGGGTTGCATATGACGTCACATCATCAATCAATCAATCAATCAAAGTTTATTTTTATAACCCTTAATCACACGTGTCTCAAAGGACTGCACAAGCCACAATGACATCCTCGGTGCTGATTCCTCATCAGGGCGAGAAAAAACTCAACCCAATGGGATACAATGAGAAACCACGTCTGCTTTTCTTCTTCACGGCTTAATTGGCACGGCAGTCAAGCAGCTTGAGCGAAGCACTAAAACAAATGAGAGTGAGTGTCGAGTTTGGTCAGAAAATGTTGTATTGCTGTTCTGTTGTTGGATGTTCCAGTCGATCAAATAAGAAATATAAAATAATTTTCAGAGAGTTCTGAAAGAAGTGGTTCATAAAGGTAATAAAGTCAGGGAAAAAACAAAAGTGCGTCAAAGGAAAGGGCTCTTAAAAAATATAATTTTTATCATTTTGTGGATTAAAATCGGACCATGCTTGTGTTTGCAGAGATCACTTTGTAAAATGTTTGTTTGAACATTTAAAACTTTTTGTTATGTGTTTGAGAGCACAACTAAACGTGAAGAAAGGACCAAAGATCGCAGTAGTTTTTTGTTCTAAATACTTACTTTATATGATTTTTTTAACCTAAATATAATGTCGAAGACCTGGTTGTGCAAATAAACTAACGTCGTGTTAAGTCCTAGTAATAACTATTGTGATTGTTGGTCCAATCCATCGTATTTTCATAAAAGAAACTAAAAGCATACCGTATTTCCTTGAATTGCCGCCGAGGCACTTATTAATTTAAAACCTCTTCTCACTCCTGCACTTGCTAAAGGCATGCGGTAAAAGTAAGCATGCGCTAATTATTTTAAAAACTCTTCTCACTCCGGCACTTACCAAAGGTATGCAGTAAAAATTTGAGTGTGATGTAAGCTTGGACCTTAAATCCTACTGAATAGCTCTTAATCTTCTTCCCTTTATGCGATTTCAAATTACCGGTATTGAAATCAGCCTCTTCCATTTTGAAAATAATGACAGGGGAAGTGTCACTCATGACGTCACGAGTTTGACCAGGCGGTAATACAAAGCATGCGCTAATTATTTTGGGAAGCGAGTTTGACCCGGCAGCAATTCAAGGCAGGCGCATAGTATATGCCCTGCGACAATTCAAGGAATGCGGGAAAGCCAAGTGCTTTATTTTTTTGCGCTAAATGAGGCATGTCCTCCTAACTTTACACATGCGCATATTGCCCGTCCGCTCAAAAGGGGTGGGGGGGTCGCACTAATATACAACGAAAACTTTAACCTTAGTCCTAACATAAATAATAAATATAAATCGTTTGAGGTGTTTACTATGAGGTCTGTCACACCACTGCCTCTACACCTGGCTGTTATCTACCGCCCCCCAGGGCCCTATTCGGACTTTATCAATGAATTCTCAGAGTTTGTTGCTGATCTAGTGACACACGCCGATAATATAATCATAATGGGGGACTTTAATATCCATATGAATACCCCATCGGACCCACCGTGCGTAGCGCTCCAGACTGTAATTGATAGCTGTGGTCTCAGACAAATAATAAATGAACCCACGCATCGCAACGGTAATACGATAGACCTAGTGCTTGTCAGGGGCATCACCGTTTCCAAAGTTACGATACTCCCGTATACTAAAGTATTGTCCGATCATTACCTTATAAAATTCGAGGTTCAGACGCATGTTCGTCAAACTGATAATAATAATAACTGCTATAGCAGCCGCAACATTAATACAGCCACAACGATAACTCTTGCTGACCTACTGCCCTCGGTAATGGCACCATTCCCAAAGTATGTGGGCTCTATTGATAACCTCACTAACAACTTTAACGACGCCCTGCGCGAAACCATTGATAACATAGCACCGCTAAAGTTAAAAAAGGCTCCAAAAAAGCGCACCCCGTGGTTTACAGAAGAAACTAGAGCTCAGAAATTATTATGTAGAAAGCTGGAACGCAAATGGCGCACGACTAAACTTGAGGTGCACCATCAAGCATGGAGTGATGGTTTAATAACTTATAAACGCATGCTTACCTTAGCTAAAGCTAAATATTACTCAAATCTCATCCACCGTAATAAAAACGATCCTAAATTTTTGTTTAGTACGGTAGCATCGCTAACCCAACAAGGGACTCCTTCCAGTAGCTCAACCCACTCAGCTGATGACTTTATGCAATTCTTTAGTAAGAAAATTGAAGTCATTAGAAAGGAGATTAAAGACAATGCGTCCCAGCTACAACGGGGTTCTATTAACACTGACACGATTGTATATACGGCGGATACTGCCCTCCAAAATAGTTTCTCTCGTTTTGAGGAAATAACATTAGAGGAATTGTTACAACGTGTAAATGGAATAAAACAGACAACATGTTTACTTGACCCTCTTCCTGGGAAACTGATCAAGGAGCTCTTTGTATTATTAGGTCCATCAGTGCTAAATATTATAAACTTATCACTCTCCTCGGGCACTGTTCCCCTAGCATTCAAAAAAGCGGTTATTCATCCTCTTCTTAAAAGACCTAACCTCGATCCTGACCTCATGGTAAATTACCGACCGGTGTCTCACCTTCCCTTTATTTCAAAAATCCTTGAAAAAATGGTTGCGGAGCAGTTAAATGAACACTTAGCGTCTAACAATCTATGTGAAACCTTTCAATCCGGTTTCAGGGCAAATCACTCCACGGAGACAGCCCTCGCAAAAATGACTAATGATCTATTGCTAACGATGGATTCTGATGCGTCATCTATGTTGCTGCTCCTCGATCTTAGCACTGCTTTCGATACCGTCGATCATAATATTTTATTAGAACGTATCAAAACACGAATTGGTATGTCAGACTTAGCCCTGTCTTGGTTTAACTCTTATCTTACTGATAGGATGCAGTGTGTCTCCCATAACAATGTGACCTTGGACTACATTAAGGTAACGTGTGGAGTTCCCCAGGGTTCGGTCCTTGGGCCTGCACTCTTCAGCATCTACATGCTGCCGCTAGGTGACATCATACGCAAATACGGTATTAGCTTTCACTGTTATGCTGATGACACCCAACTCTACATGCCCCTAAAGCTGACCAACACACCGGATTGTAGTCAGCTGGAGGCGTGTCTTAATGAAATTAAACAAGGGATGTCCGCTAACTTTTTGCAACTCAACGCCAAAAAAACGGAAATGCTGATTATCGGTCCTGCTAGACACCGAACTCTATTTAATAATACAACTCTAACATTTGACAACCAAACAATTATACAAGGCGACAGGGTAAAGAATCTGGGTATTATCTTCGACCCAACTCTCTCCTTTGAGGCACACATTAAAAGCGTTACTAAAACGGCCTTCTTTCATCTCCGTAACATCGCCAAAATTCGCTCCATTCTGTCCACTAAAGACACTGAGATCATTATCCATGCGTTTGTTACGTCTCGCCTCGACTACTGTAACGTATTATTTTCGGGTCCCCCCATGTCTAGCATTAAAAGATTACAGTTGGTACAAAATGCGGCTGCTAGACTTTTGACAAGAACAAGAAAGTTTGATCACATTACGCCTGTACTGGCTCACCTGCACTTGCTTCCTGTGCACTTAAGATGTGACTTTAAGGTTTTACTACTTACGTATAAAATACTACACGGTCTAGCTCCATCTTATCTTGCCGATTGTATTGTACCATATGTCCCGGCAAGAAATCTGCGTTCAAAGGACTCCGGCTTATTAGTGATTCCCAAAGCCCAAAAAAAGTCTGTGGGCTATAGAGCATTTTCCGTTCGGGCTCCAGTACTCTGGAATACCCTCCCGGTAACAGTTCGCGATGCCACCTCAGTAGAAGCATTTAAGTCTCACCTTAAAACTCATTTGTATACTCTAGCCTTTAAATAGACTCCCTTTTTAGACCAGTTGATCTGCCGTTTCTTTTCTTTTTCTTCTATGTCCCACTCTCCCCTGTGGAGGTGGTCCGGTCCGATCCGGTGGCCATGTACTGCTCGCCTGTGTATCGGCTGGGGACATCTCTGCGCTGCTGGTCCGCCTCCGCTTGGGATGGTTTCCTGCTGGCTCCGCTGTGAACGGGACTCTCGCTGCTGTGTCTTGGATCCTCTTTGGACTGGACTCTCGCGACTGTGTTGTATCCATTGTGGATTGAACTTTCACAGTATCATGTTAGACCCGCTCGACATCCATTGCTTTCCTCCTCTCTAAGGTTCTCATAGTCCCACTGGGTCATTATTGTCACCAATGTCCCACTGGGTGTGAGTTTTCCTTGCCCTTATGTGGGCCTACCGAGGATGTCGTGGTGGTCTGTGCAGCCCTTTGAGACACTAGTGATTTAGGGCTATATAAGTAAACATTGATTGATTGATTGATTGATTATTTGACACGGATCACCACATTATAGTGTCTTTGGTGATATTTGTTAGCCACAATAAATAATATTTATACATAAGTTGAATAGCAGCAGCACATACTGAATATTGATATCTCTTGCAAAGATTCAAACAGACTTATCATTTTTCTCATTAGCGTCACAATCACAGCAGCACGGCACTCTTTATGTCAATCAAATACGTTACTTACTGATAAGTCCAACTTTGTCTTTCACGGATTAATGCTTAATTTGTGGACCCCTCAGATGTGAAGACATGATGAGCCTCCCGTTAGTGTCAAACGAGGTGAGGTAGCAGTAACCTCTTGGTGATGATAAATAGTTTAAATATTTTTACAAATAATTTATAAGAGTGTAAAAATTCACTCCATTTTTTTCAAATATTTTTTTCATGATCGCTTTTATGTCTGCCAAAATCTGCACATCGAGCCTGCTCAGTGGTCTTGTGGTTAGAGTGTCCGCCTGGAGAGTGGTAGGTCGTGAGTTCAAACCGAGTCATACCAAAGACTATAAAAATGGGACCCATTACCTTCCTGCTTGTAGAATAGAATCGGAACCATGCTCGTGTCTGCAGAGATCAATTTGTAAAATGTTTGTTTGAACATGAAAAGTTTCTGTGGTGCAATTGAGTTTATTCTCCACTATATTACTAGTGTTTAAGAGCAGAACTAAATGTGAAGAAAAGACTAAAGATCACATTATTTTTTTGTTATTTTGTGTTTTTTTTTTAATCTAAATATAATTACGAAGACCTTGTTGTGCAAATAAACTAACGTCATGTTATGTCCTAGTAATAACTATTGTGATTGCTAGTCCAATCTATCGTATTTTCTTTCTAGATTTTCATAAACAGAAACTAAAAGAAACTATGTCAATCAAATACGTTACGGATAAGTCCAACTTTGTCTTCCATGGATTAATGCTTAATTTGTGGACCCCTCCGGTGTGAAGACATGATGTGCCTGCAATCATTTCTTCTCTAAATACCGTAAGTATCAAACAAAGTGAGGTAGCAGTAACCTCTTGGTGATGATAAATAGTTTAAACCTTTTTACAAATATTTTATAAGAGTGTAAAAATCCACTCGATTTTTTAAATATTTTTTTCATGATCGCTTGTATATCTGCCTCTAAACCTTTCAAAATAGCCAAAATCTGCACATCGAGCCTGCTCAGTGGTCTTGTGGTTAGAGTGTCCGCCTTAAGATCGGTAGGTCGTGAGTTCAAAACGAGTCATACCTAAGACTATAATAATGGGACCCTTTACTTTCCTGCTTGTAGAATAGAATCGGAACCCTGCTCGTGTCTGTAGAGATCATTTTGTAAAATGTTTGTTTGAACATTTAAAACTTTCTGTGATGCAATCGAGATTATTTTCTACTATATTACTAGTGTTTAAGAGTAGAACTAAATGTGAAGAAAGGACTAAAGATCGCATTAGTTTTTTGTTCTCTTGTGTTTATTTTTTTGAAATCTAAATATAATTACGAAGACCTGGTTGTGCAAATAAACTAACGTCATGTTAAGTCCTAGTAATAACTATCGTGATTGCTAGTCCAATCTATCGTATTTTCTTTCTAGATTTTCATAAACAGAAACTAAAAGAAACTATGTCAATCAAATACGTTACTTACTGATAAATCCAACTGTGTCTTCCACGGATTAATGCTTAATTTGTGGACCCCTCAGATGTGAAGACATGATGTGCCTCCCATCTTTTCTTCTCTAAATACCGTAAGTATCAAACAAAGTGAGGTAGCAGTAACCTCTTGGTGATGATAAATAGTTTAAATCTTTTTACAAATATTTTATAAGAGTGTAAAAATCCACTCGATTTTTTTATATTTTTTTCATGATCGCTTTTATATCTGCCTCTAAACCTTTCAAAATAGCCAAAATCTGCACATCGAACCTGCTCAGTGGTCTTGTGGTTAGAGTGTCCGCCTTAAGATCGGTAGGTCGTGAGTTCAAAACGAGTCATACCAAAGACTATAAAAATGGGACCCATAACGTTCCTGCTTGTAGAATAGAATCGGAACCCTGCTCGTGTCTGTAGAGATCATTGTGTAAAATGTTTGTTTGAACATTTAAAACTTTCTGTGATGCAATCGAGTTTATTGTCAACTATATTACTAGTGTTTAAGAGCAGAACTAAACGTGAAGAAAAGACTAAAGATCGCATAATTTTTTTGTTATTTTGTGTTTTTTTTTTATCTAAATATAATTACGAAGACCTGGTTGTGCCAATAAACTAACGTCATGTTAAGTCCTAGTAATAACTATTGTGTTTGTTTGTCCAATCTATTGTATTTTCTTTCTAGATTTTCATAAACAGAAACTAAAAGAAACTCTGTCTATCAAATACGTTACTTACTGATGAGTCCAACTGTGTCTTTCACAGATTAATGCTTAATTTGTGGACCCCTCAGATGTGAAGAGATGATGTGCCTCCCATCTTTTCTTCTCTAAATACTGTAAGTATCAAACAAAGTGAGGTAGCAGTAACCTCTTGGTAATGATAAATAGTTAAAATCTTTTTACAAATATTTTATAAGAGTGTAAAAATCCACTCGATTTTTTTATATTTTTTTCATGATCGCTTTTATATCTGCCTCTAAACCTTTCAAAATAGCCAAAATCTGCACATCGAACCTGCTCAGTGGTCTTGTGGTTAGAGTGTCCGCCTTAAGATCGGTAGGTCGTGAGTTCAAAACGAGTCATACCAAAGACTATAAAAATGGGACCCATTACGTTCCTGCTTGTAGAATAGAATCGGAACCCTGCTCGTGTCTGTAGAGATCATTGTGTAAAATGTTTGTTTGAACATTTAAAACTTTCTGTGATGCAATCGAGTTTATTGTCAACTATATTACTAGTGTTTAAGAGCAGAACTAAACGTGAAGAAAAGACTAAAGATCGCATAATTTTTTTGTTATTTTGTGTTTTTTTTTTATCTAAATATAATTACGAAGACCTGGTTGTGCCAATAAACTAACGTCATGTTAAGTCCTAGTAATAACTATTGTGTTTGTTTGTCCAATCTATTGTATTTTCTTTCTAGATTTTCATAAACAGAAACTAAAAGAAACTCTGTCTATCAAATACGTTACTTACTGATGAGTCCAACTGTGTCTTTCACAGATTAATGCTTAATTTGTGGACCCCTCAGATGTGAAGAGATGATGTGCCTCCCATCTTTTCTTCTCTAAATACTGTAAGTATCAAACAAAGTGAGGTAGCAGTAACCTCTTGGTAATGATAAATAGTTAACATCTTTTTACAAATATTTTATAAGAGTGTAAAAATCCACTCGATTTTTTAAATATTTTTTTCATGATCGCTTTTATATCTGCCTCTAAACCTTTCAAAATATCCAAAATCTGCACATCGAACCTTCTCAGTGGTCTTCTGGTTAGAGTGTCCGCCTTAAGATCGGTAGGTCGCGATTTCAAAACGTGTCATACCAAAGATTATAAATACCTAATACCTTCCTGCTTGTAGAATAGAATCGGAACCCTGCTCGTGTCTGTAGAGATCATTTTGTAAAATGTTTGTTTGAACATTTAAAACTTTCTGTAATGCAATCGAGTTTATTCTCTACTATATTACTAGTGTTTAAGAGCAGAAGTAAACGTGAAGAAAGGACTAAAGATCACATTAGTTTTTTGTTCTTTTGTGTTTATTTATTTTTTTAATCTAAATATAATAATGAAGACCTGGTTGTGCAAATAAACTAACGTCATGTTAAGTCCTTGTAATAACTATTGTGATTGTTGGTCCAATCCATTGTATTTCTTTCTTGATTTTCATAACAGAAACTAAAATGTGATTGCCACATAACTCTTGTCTGATGCTATAAACGCTTCGATATTCAGCATCCTCCATACGTCTTATCTATCGGGTTAAAGTTTGAAAACAAACGGAAGAAATATCTACGAAAGACTGTTTGAAAAAATAACCTTTCTTTGAATGATTTGAGGATAAAAATTTACCTAAAACATGCAGAATTGGAATCAGGCACACGACTATGACAATTTCTAGTACCTTACAATTAACTATTGCCGGTAAGAGGCTAAACAACTTCCTGCCTGCACGTCGCTTGCCTTCCCTGCAAGCCGGGATCACGCCAACAGCCGCTATGCATCATCGTCACTTAAATAAAAGCCCCAAAATTAGGCCGCATGCGAAATCCTCTGACAAAACTCACACTATCACTCTGGAAAGGGTTGAGGAAGTTCCCACCCATCTCTCCGTCCTCTCTGGGGGTTCCGGGCTGGTTACTCATACTCAGATTGCCTGGGGAGTTCTGCATCGACATAACAAGAGGTCTCATAAGAAGCACTTGTCGGGTTACATGACCCCGAAGATATATTCATCATACCTTTGGGAGACTGTCCATATCACCAGACCCTGAAAGAAGTACACGCAAAAAATTAATTAAAATCGCTTTAATAATCTGACAATGGACGTCAAAGAAAAAGACACAAAGGCAGCTTATTATTGTACCTAATGATCCATTCATATGATGGGGCTCCATTCCAGCCATGCCCCCTAATGGGCCGTCACCTCCTGCACCCATTGGGAACTGAGGGCAGACAAACAGCTTCTGATTATAGTGTTATAAACCTGATAAATACATATCAATTAAAGTATACACTGACACCGATAGCACAAGTCATACATTGGGTCGACTGCCACCTGGAGGGACTGTGTTGATCATGGTGTACATGTTGTCACCAGAGTTGGTGGAATCTGGTGGGAAAATTGCGCACAGTTGATAGAAGCATGAAATACTGTAGGTACCAGGGTTGTCTCGATACCAATATTTTGGTACCGGTACCGGTACCAAAATAAATTTTGAGACTTTTCTAAATAAAGGGGACCACAAAAAAATGGCATTATTGGCTTTATTCTAATAAAACTTCTTAGGGTACATTAAACATATTTATTATTGCTATGTTTTTCCTTGAATAAGTGAAGTGAATTATATCTCTAGACTTTACATAGTGAAACCCAATATCCAAGTTACATTTAAACCAGTGTGGGTGGCACAGGGAGCAGGTGGGTAAAGTGTCTTGCCCAAGGACACAACGGCAGTGACTGGGATGGTTGAAGTGGGAATCGAACCTGGAACCCTCAAGTTGCTGTACCGCCCGGTATAGTGTCTAGAATGTTCACTATAATATAGCGAACATACTAGACAACTTGTCTTTTATTAGTAAGTAAACAAACAAAGGCTCCTAATTTGTATGCTGATGTATGCAGTAACATATTGTGTCATTTATTATTCTATTTTGTCAAAATTATTAAGGACAAGCTGTAAAAATTGAGTATTAATCCACTTGTTAATTTACTGTTAATATCTGTTTACTTTCTCTTTTAACATTTTCTGTTTCAACATGTTCTATCTAAAATGTAATGATCACTTATTCTGTTGTTTGATACGTTACATTAGTTCTGGAAGATACCACAAGTTTTGGTATCGATTCGATACCAAGTAGTTGCAAGGTCATACATTGATTATACATTATCATGTGTCCAGAGACATAGTTCCTGAGTTTATGAATATATTATGATTTTTTTTTAAAGGAAAAAAGATTTTGTGACGGTAAAACATATCAATTTAATCACAGTTGTATCGACTAGATACGCTCTTGTACTTGATATCATTACAGTGGCTGTCAGGTGTAAATCCACCCATGGCTTTTGTTTACATTGTGACGCCGGTGAGCTACGGTGTGTAGTGAAGCATGTTTAGCTATTCCTCGTCCTGCAGGGATGATACTTGTAAAGAACGTACTCTATTTGTCACCATGGAGGCGAGGATTAGTGATTTAGAAGTAACTAAAACACTGCCGATTGCGGATGGACGTTAGCCGCTAGGTAGCTGGCCTTGTCATAAAACATCTCTTCCTGTCTTCATCTTTATCGTTAGTTTTTAGTCCAAAATGCGTCCGTTCTCCCTTTTCTGTATACACATTGTATCTGCTTGTAAGTACTCAGTGATTGTGCACTGCCAAACATGCTCCTTACTCGTAAAACCTGCAATGTCGCGACGTGACGACACGCCGTCATGCCCGTTAAAAAAAAGGGGGATTGGGTACTTTTCGAACAGAGTATAGTACATTTTGATTCATTAGTACCACGATACTATACTACTACCGGTATACCGTACAACCCTAGTAGATACACGTTACCATATGCTTGCAGATCTTACCTGCTGGACTTGGCATTATCGGGGTCCCAGGCGGCCCCCCTCCTCCTGGAGGTCCCTGAAAATTCAAGTTCCATCAGAGCCACTACATCATAGTCTGCACAAGAGATGACTAAACTCTCTTAATCTGCTATATCTATTCATCCCTTACTATTATAACATGTGTCTGGAGATTGTTTATGAGTAGCAAATGTGGGGAAAAATCCATCAGCTCCCTCCATTATTTGCTCCTCTTGTGATAGAAAAAGCACTCAAACGTTCGCTTTTAAAACTCTGACGTCGCGACAGAAACATGTCGTTGTTCGTAGACTTGAGACTGTGACCCACCCATTAGCTAGATGAGGACAGAAGGCTTTGCAACTAGGAATTGGTGTCGTTTAATCCATCCCCATAGAGAGCGGTACTCGGTTGTCATACACATTTCCACCACTTGTGGCAGTAATGACAATATCCAACCAGAGACAACAAACAGAAGCAGAATGGAGCTAAAGAGAGAGAAAAGTTTCTTAAGTGCAAAAATTATGACTAAAGTGGTGAAGCTGTACTTTTATTAGCACTTACATTTTATTGACAGTTTATCTAAGAATAGTATATAGTATTATTATTTAAAGGTACCATTTGTAGACATTTCATGTCAAATGTGAAAAGGCATTAATAAATCATGTTATTTTCCAATACATCTATAACTGATAACAGTAGTTCAGCCGGGATATGCTCATTTCAAAAATATTTTTACAGCCCCGAAATATTGTTTTGATTTTCATTTCGATGCCCCGCCCTCTTCAGTTCAACCAAGGATACAGTCTGTGAGTGTGTCACATCCAGGTGAACTCACCGCCCTTTTCGTCTATCTAGTGCCACTGGTAAAGTTACTAAACATGTCAGACCTTAATACATCTAAAATGCCTTGTTACGATTCTCAACTTATTCATGACAAAGCCAGGAACAAACAATTTGTATCGGAGATGCCTTTGAAAGAT
Source organism: Nerophis ophidion (assembly GCF_033978795.1). Taxonomy (NCBI): domain Eukaryota; kingdom Metazoa; phylum Chordata; class Actinopteri; order Syngnathiformes; family Syngnathidae; genus Nerophis; species Nerophis ophidion. Next base: position 50,169,143 of record NC_084617.1, on the reverse strand, counting down.
GGAGATGATTGAAGGCCGGAAAATATTTTTTCATCTGAAGCCAAACTTGCTAATTCCTCCTTGATAGGTAATTCAGGAATTTACATTTTCTTATTATTTGTAATAAATGGAAAGAGACATTTAGTATGTAAACTATATTGTCCGATACAGTCTATGATCATGTCTAACAAAGCTAGTTTGTTCCTGCAACGAATGCTTAGTGTGATGTGCTTTGCTCCTAGTGTAATGCTTAGCATGCTAGCCCAGTCAATGACACATGGACATACAGACTAACGGGGGAAATATATGCCCGTTAGCCTGTATGTCCATGTGTCCTCCAACTGATAGGGCAAAATACACTTTAATGCCAAAAGTATTTGGCCACCTGCCTTGACTCACATATGAACTTGACGTGTCATCCTATTCCTAACCCATAGAGTTCAATATGATTTCGGCCCGCCTTTTGCAGCTATTACAGCTTTAACTCTTCTGGGAAGGCTGTCCACAAGGTTGTGGAGTGTGTTTATAGGAATTTTTGACCATTAAAAAGGAATTAAAATATCTGGCGCATGCAGTTGAGGGACGTTTCATGAGAGCAGATTGTGCGTGTGCGTGCCTTTAAGAGGCGGTGCTTATTGCCAAGTAATGTGGGACATCAGCGGGGTCGCGCTCCGACAGAGCAGCATTTTAGCTCAGCTGTGTTGTGTTAGCTTAGCACTGACGTCAGCTCTGTTGACTCTATTAATTAGAGCTAGCACAAATATCCATCCATCCATATTCTACCGCTTATTCCCTTTCGGGGTCGCACGTGGTGCTGGTGCCTATCCCAGCTACAATAGGGCGGAAGGCGGCGTACACTCTGGACAAGTCGCCAGCTCATCACAGGGCCAACACCGACGGACGGACAACATTCACATACTGGGGCCAATTTAGTGTTGCCAATCACTGGCATGTGATTTGACCACAATGAAAAAGACTGACAAAATTTCCGGGGATCTGGGGGGCGAAGGTGCCCTGGGGGAGGGACAAGGGGGGGCAATGCCCCCCGAAGTTCCTGGTTTTTCAACATGCTAAAATTAACAAAGACAGCACCATTTGAAGAAAATATTTTAGTGTTTAAAGACATATAAACATCATTAATAGAACATACATACCCCAATTATCCTAATGAATCTGTTTATGGTTCAATATTACAAAATAGTATTATATGCAAATTTATTTCAAATAAATTGTTAACTGGAATCAATAATGCGACTCTTTGAATTTCTGTAATTTCATAATATATTTTCACGTGTCTTTTTATTTTTAGAAAAACCCATTTAAATTTCGCAAAGCAATAATTGGTTAATATTTAAAACAAACATGCGTATTTCGCAAGCAAACATTTTTTAGCTTACTTCATTAATAACTACCTGTTGTTGTTTGGGTGGATCTTTCCTCTCGATGTCTACGACAGTTGTCGATGTAAACAAAGGATGAAGTCCGTAAGCTTTGCTTATTTTCGGTTGACATCCAAAAGTACCAGCTAGTGAAAAGTTCGTTTTCCTTGCTTCAAGTTGTTTCATATGTTTTTGGCGTTTCGCATGTACAGTACGTCCAAAGCCTTGAAACCTTGTGATCCATAGTCAATATTATCATGACACCACGTGCACAAAACTTTTCCGGGACAATCGATTTTCCGAATAAAATTGCCGAACAAAGTCGTAACTTCCTTCTTCCCAACAGTATCAGGGATTTCCCTTTCCATACTGTACCGAAACTTATTTTTGACGTGTTTATCAATTTATTTTACTCGTGAAGCGTCCTTTCTCTCGAGAACCGAGATCGTTTACATATGGAAAATGGCGGTAATAACGTCATCATTCATTACAGATGTCCTGATTGGTCACAAGGAACATATCGACCAATCAACTACAGCGTAATATAAGCTACCTCCCCTTTTACAAAAGATGAATTGGCAAGTAAATGAATCTTGACTTAGGGTCGGAAAAAAAAACGGAAAAACCGAAGATCATTTTTTTTCCCCCCGAGATTAAAAAAGACGGAATTCCGACTTTAGACGGAAAAATCACATGCCTGCAATCAACCTATCCCCAGCTCTAATTAATAGTGATTGAATGTGCGTGACCCTGCAATGAGGTGGCGACTTGTCCAGGGTGTATCCCGCCTTTACGCCCGATTGTAGCTGAGATAGGCACCAGCGCCCCCAGCAACCCCAAAGGGAATAAGCGGTAAAAAATGGATGGGATGGATGAATGTGCTTGTGAATGCTGTCTATCTGTGTTGGCCCTGCGATGAGGTGGCGACATGTCCAGGGTGTACCCCGCCTTCCGCCCGATTGTAGCTGAGATAGGCACCAGCGCCCCCCGCGACACCAAAGAGAATAAGCGGTAGAAAATGGATGGGATGGATGAATGTGCTTTGATGGTTGTAGTCTCCTTGTCCACAAAGAGAGTATTGGAGTGTGGCATTCTTGTCACTTTGTTGTTCATTATTCCTGTAATTTCTGCGTGTATTTTCATGTGTGTTGTTTGCTGTGTGATGTTGCCTCTTCCAATTTGATTTCACGTTTATTCTAGTGCGGTGATGGTCGTTGCTTTCCTTGGTAAAACATTACCGTGCTTCTGACACTGTTTTGTTGACGTACAACCACATCAACATTAGCGTGCCACACTACATCAAACGCAAGGGCAACGGCGTTGTAATGTTCATAAAAGCAATTAATTTGATTGCTTGTTACTAGTAAAAGCCACGCCATTTTTCCTAACAAGTGCAGCAGAGTATACACACCACATAACTGCCTGGGGATGCAGACGAATATGAAGTCTGCAAAATACACAACAAATGAGTAAAAGCAATGTTAAAATGCGGCAAAATTTATTAAAAAAGTTTGAGTGTCATTAGTATGATACTTACCGAGTTTGAATTCGGGGGATTTGGCCAGGGTCTTCCACCTCCTGGGCCCCTGGAACAAACACACATTAGTTTTAGTCATTGTTTTGGATTAATTGGGCTGAGTTGGAAAAAACACGCTCATTTATAGTCAGGGACATGTGACAGCAGTGGTGTGCCGTCAGGGCTAGGAAGGCCTTTCTGTGCTGGCCTAACATAACCAGAAATCATGATCATAATTAAACATAAAAGTATTTTTTTATTTACTTTCCCGAAATATAAAAAAATATTCATATTCTCTTCATTTCATATGATGCTCCTTCAAGCGCTGTTGTTTCTATGTTAGAGTTTTTATCCAATCAAAATTCAGCTAGCTTATGTTGCCATGCTGTACCAAATCTGCCCAGGGCCTTCAGAATCCACAATGCGGGTGTCTGTGCACTGTAAGTGAACGAGGACAGACAGTTGCGATAGCCAATCAGATCACGAGTTGTTGTCAGTAAGGCCTTCCCGATGGCCTAAGGTAGATATATGGAAATGGAAATGATTTATTGTCAATTCTTACCATGCACAAGACACATAAGAACTGAAAAGTACATTTTCAGCACAGTCCCACTAAGAGCAGACATACGTTACAGGGAGACAAGACTGGACCGCCAACGGTTCAGCCATTTTTACGGCGCTCCTTGAAAAAAGGTGGGAAAAAGGTGATATTGGGAAAGGGAGGAAGAGTAAAAAAATATCAGTCAAAGGCTGGACACACAGGAAGGGGTCCAGGCTGAGTCCAAGGGAAAAAAACTAATTTGCAATGCACACATAAACACGTTACCTTTAATCACGACAACTCGCACAGAGGGGAGGATTTAAACCCCTGAAAGTCCCCGAGGGGAAAAACAAGCGGTGGTGAAGGCGTGGGGTGGGGAGGGGAGGTGTGTGCGTGTGTACCCAATTGTCTTGTGTGTGATGGTGTAATGGTTTTGTAGACTGAGGCCGATCTGAAAAAGTTCGATTCCAGGTGTCGTTGAGAAGGGAGGGAGGTCAAAAGCGTCCATCATTGAGGTGTCCTCGGGGGCGCCTTTGGGCTCCTTGAGTGGCCGCCATCGTCTTACGAATTTGACGATACACCAGAGCAATGCCCAGCCCAATCAGCAGGTGCCCCGCGATCACGGTTCCAAATAGGTAGATGTCTTTCACGTCCTCGATGGAAAGGACTGAGAGGCACATGATTCTCCATTTATCCCAGGAGTCTCTCACGTACCCCGCAGCAATGGTTCCATCAGGGAACCCCCCAAACCTCTTTTCCTCGTCGAAAAGACTTTGTCAATTGCATCGCGAGTCCAGCTGATCATATCCATGTCTGATGTTTAGAATTGAGGACAGCGCAAAAAAAGAGGCTTCAAAAAAGTTCAGACAAGACAAAAACAAAGACAGCAAGCTGGGAAAGGAGGGAGCGGAGAAAAATGTGACCGCCCTCACCAGAGGCAAGGCAATCAATGTTTGATTATATAGCCCTAAATCATGAGTGTCTCAAAAGGCTGCACCAGCCACAAAGACATCCTCAGCTCAGATCTCATATCAGGGCAAGAAAAAACTCAACCCAATGGGATGACAATGAGAAACCTTGGAGGGGACCGCAGATGTGGAGACTCCCCCTGGGCGACCTGTGCAATGGACGTCGAGTGGATCTAGCATAATATTGTGAGAGTCCAGTCCATAGTGGATCTAACATAATAGTGTGTATATTGTGATGTTATGAGCTAGGTAACATAAGAACTTCATTACCCAGCATGCCACAGTAGTGAGGAGCATTCGTAGTAGCCCCGTTTAGGTTAGAGGACGTACACATGCCGGCAGATGGATGTTTTTGATGAGCACACTGTGTAGTAAACTTTAAGAAGTCAGCCAACTCACCTCATCTGCATCTTTGATGATTAGTCCAAACAACATTTATTTGCAAGGCCATTTTCAAGAAGGATATTTAAAAAAAAACTACATCTTGTGGGACGATGTCGGCCAACAAGGTCGCTCAGCTGACATGGCGATGAAATGGGGAAATGCCCGCCGCACAACAAGCGGCACCACTGGCTTATACGGCGTCGAATGGGTCCTACAAATTGTGAGTTCAAATATTGTATTTCTTAATTTTTTCACGTCTAATATGTTTTTTTGCAATTTTAATTTTGACAGTACCACATAAGATACGTTTTAATTGCTGATGCGGGTTTATTGATTTTTAAATGCGCCATTAACACTTTTGAGGTGTAAATGTGTTTCTGTGTAGTATTTCTCCAGCAATGGTCATGTGGTGACATCAATGATGGTATTTTGAGAGGTAATCATTGAAGTCGGACATCACTGAAAGCCTAGGTGGGAAACGCACGGCT